>NC_048230.1:89417098-89527127 GCF_002007445.2 Ailuropoda melanoleuca
CGTCGCCGAGCCGCCCGCCAAGGTAGCCAGGGCCCCGGGCGCCAAGAAGCCCAAAGCCATCCGCAAGCTGCACTTCGAGGACGAGGTGACCACGTCGCCTGTGCTGGGGCTCAAGATCAAGGAGGGCCCGGTGGAAGCGCCGCGGGGCCGGGCGGGGGGCGCGGCGCGGCCGCTGGGCGAGTTCATCTGTCAGCTCTGCAAGGAGGAGTACGCCGACCCTTTCGCGCTGGCTCAGCACAAGTGCTCGCGCATTGTGCGCGTGGAGTACCGCTGCCCCGAGTGCGCCAAGGTCTTCAGCTGCCCCGCCAACCTGGCCTCGCACCGGCGCTGGCACAAACCGCGGCCTGCGCCCGCCGCCGCCCGCGTGTCGGAGCCTGAAACCGCTGCCAGGGCTGAGGCGCGGGAGGCGACAGGCGGCGGCAGCGACCGCGACACGCCGAGCCCTGGCGGCGTGTCCGAGTCGGGCTCCGAGGACGGGCTCTACGAGTGCCACCACTGCGCCAAGAAGTTCCGCCGCCAGGCCTATCTGCGCAAGCACCTGCTGGCGCACCACCAGGCGCTGCAGGCCAAGGGTGCGCCTCCCGCACCTCCGGCTGAGGACCTACTGGCCTTGTACCCTGGGCCCGAGGAGAAGGCGCCCCAGGAGGCGGCCGGCGACGGCGAGGCGGCCGGCGTGCTGGGCCTGAGCGCGTCCGCCGAGTGCCACCTGTGCCCGGTGTGCGGGGAGACGTTCCCCAGCAAGGGCGCCCAGGAGCGCCACCTGCGCCTGCTGCACGCCGCCCAGGTGTTCCCCTGCAAGTACTGCCCGGCCACCTTCTACAGCTCGCCTGGTCTCACGCGGCACATCAACAAGTGCCACCCGTCCGAGAACAGACAGGTGATCCTCCTGCAGGTGCCCGTGCGTCCGGCCTGCTAGAGCGCGCCCTCCACCACGCCCCCGCCCCGAACTGTGCCTTCTCTTGGAGACCCACGAGGAGAGCGCGCCCTGCGCGCCCACCCCCGGTGAAAGTGTTGTCTCCGCTTCTCTCGGTGTGGCGTGACGGTAACCCTGATCCTCTCGTTGTGACTCCTTTTGCCCCCCCCACCCCTTTTGCGTTGTGTCCCCTTTCCCTCCTTGGCGCAACAGGAGCCAATCTCTTTCTGTACAAGAGAGAAAAGCTGTACGCGTTTGTCTCGTGGTTGGAAGCTTCCCCTTGGAGCGGAGACCTGTTTTTCTTGCTAGTATTCGCTGTGTTCATGGTCTAGAAATGCGGTTTGCTCTCGCCTACCAATCTCTGCTCTCTATGTATGTAGCGGTACGGGTTGTTTTGGGTGAATCTTGAGGAATTAATGCCTTTATATTTCACAGGCTGTAAATTGAACTTCCCACACGATTAGCTTTATTATGGCTTGTGAACTGCTGGAGTCTGGCTTTACCTTTTTGTATGTGAACAAATCAAATTGCTTAAAAAAGAGTTTTCTTTAGTATAGCCACAAATGCCTTGAACTGTTGTCTGTTTGGGATTGTTTTTGGGGGGAGGGAAGGGAATTTTCAGAAAATGCTGTAGAAACTGCCTCAATACTTCACATAAGACTCTTTAGTTTGACCATGTTTGTTGAGGTAGGACTATATGAGTTCTCTCTAAATGTATATGTTGATTTATGAGTAATTGTTATTTATTCTTTATTTATTTATATTAATTATGAAGATTATGATATTATTTGATTGCAGATCTTTTTTTTTGTACGCTTCCCCCCCCTTGCCACTCTTGACATTTCACTGTGCATTTTAGAAGAGAGCCTTTTTCTAAAGGGATCTGTTAAAAGTTTTAACTTTTATACCTATCTGAGCGAATTACAGACAACCTACCATTTTATTCTGCTTGGAGGGCCCCTGAAGCCCTCGTACAACCGACAGCTCTTACTTTTAAATGCAATCTCTTTTCTACATACATTATTTTCTTAATTGTTAGCTATTTATAGAAAGCTTCAATAGAACTGTTTCAACTGTATAACTATTTACTATTCAAATAAAAATATTTTCAAAGTCAAAGTAAAATGAATTTATTTCTGCATCATGCGGCTTCCATAAGGATTTAAAATGATTTCTTAAATGTCTGGTTTTTATTAAAGAAAAAAAAATCCCACCACCCTCACTTGGATCATGAGTTTTAGAGCCGAGCCTGAACCTCCGGGGTCTGCTCTTCCGGCACTTCAAGGATGTCTCCTCAGAAACAGCCAGCTGGAGCTGAGGGCATGTCAGGGACCCTCAGACAGGCAGAAATGCACTGGAAGGTGGGGTTAGATGAAAGCCATGGAGATTTTTTCAGGGAAATCTACATAAATGCCCACAAGAATCCCTTTGAATAGGGGATGTAGAGACACTGCTTTAACTTAGCAGGTCCTTCATTTCCCGACAATTTGGGGCTCGGTATAACAGTAATTCCTCACACAAATAAGGTGGGAACTTTGGGGTCCTTAAGTATGAATGAGAAAAAAGTAGAAATGATTTCATGGTCAGATTTCCAAAGTAAGGGAAACAAACCAGATCACATGTGGATACAACAGAAGTTAAACAACTGGATTTGGGGTAAGGGCTCAAAAACAATTTTTCAATCAGGTGAGCAATCTGCTTTTGGGGGGGGAAATGGAACACCATCTGTTTGGGGTATTAAATTTAATAACAGGTCATTACACTGTTTTCCGTTATGTGTCACTCAGCTCTTTGAAGAACAATTCTGACGCTCACCAGTTAATATTTCAAGTTGTTTTCCTCTCTTTGAAACACTCCATTATGGAGCTGAGCTCAACATCACAAGTGTGCATTTCCTTTTGTGGTGTGTTTTGCTACATTTTTCCTGAGGCTACTTCCCCCCCCACCCCGAAATCGACGGTTTGTCCACCAAAGTGATTTCAGAAATCTGCCCAGGAAGGGCTGCCTGTCTGAAGGGTGTAGACTGGCTGAGGGTGGGAAGGGCAGTCCATGAGAAACTTGCAAGGAAGAATTGGGAGAGGTCATTTCCCAGACTCTGAGCCTGAAGTGTGGTGCAGGAGAGGGTTCAGTAAAAGACTCAGCTGTCAGGAACACTGGATATTATTCCCTGCGAGGGCCTGGCCACAGACTCAGAATGACAATGCAGAAGCCACTACAGGTGAGTTGGTTCCGGTCAGAGTACGTGTTGCCCTTGCCCTTGATTGCTGATGACTATGTATATTAGCAGTTGGGAAAAATACTGGAGGATGAAATCTCAGTGCCTGCACAATATGAACTCACGGGGACGAAACAGAGTTTATAACATCCTGGAAACTTTGAATGAAACAAAATAAAACTCAAATTTTCAGGCTGTTGGCTGTCCTGTCTGAGCGACACTCACATGAGAGTTTTTAAATGTCCTCTCTGAATCACACCATACATGAAAATGTTCCTCATACCAAGGGTCAGTGTACGTTCTATGCCAACAGAAAGTTTCCTGGAAGGCCCGATGGTTGGCCACACACGACAAGTGAGGCCTGTCTGCAGGAATGGCAGCTTGTCATCTGTGTTTGGCCCACTGGTTTTCTTGTCCATAATCATAAAACATAAATTCTAAGATCCACATTCATGAGCGTAGAGAAAATATGGTTGTTTGCTTTCATCCCCCATGGGAATGTATTTCCATGGACCAAATATACCTTTTCTAAAATAGAAACTAGAATTTCATTTGTGTGAGATGTTTGGTGAAATTGTATAGGAAATGGAACCCATTAAAGTTGACTAAATGGTGTCCAAGAAATAGACAAGGGGTCAGCAGGATATTCCATGGAAAGGAAATCAGGATTCTCTTTTTCATCCCTCCCTGGATAATAAGTTCATAAGGGTCCCTGTTCTAGAATACCAAGTGGAAATGTGCTCACCTTCTTTATAAATATGCAAAGGATGCCCAGGACATCCTGTGTGTCTGAGGTTGTTCCAAGCTTGGACAAGATTCCCTGGAACCCACGGAAACAGCCACGCCCACCCCAGTAAGGGATTGTTGCCGGGAGGGGTGGGGTGGAGGGGTTAGGAAAAGGGACAAGACCAAACAGGGACGAGCTCAAAGAGGGGGCCAAATAAAGGAAAGGATTTTATTTTTGCCCATGGTCTCCACGCATTTTCTTTTCTTTTCTTTCTTTTCTTTCTTTCTTTTCTTTTCTATTCTATTCTTTTCTTTTTTCTCTTCTTTTCTTTCTCTTCTTTTCTCTTTTCTTTTCTATTATGTTATGTTAGTCACCATACAGTACATCATTAGTTTTTGATGTAATGTTCCATGATTCATTGTTTGCGTGTATAACACCCAGTGCTCCATGCAATACGTGCCCTCCTTAATACGTTTTCTATTTCTACATGAAGGTGATGCATTAAAGCAAAAGGCTGCTCCGGGCTCCCTGGTTCTGAAGTGAGCCTGCAGCTTTGCCCCTTTCTCCAGAGTTGACAACATCCTTTTGATTCACGTTTCCCTGGGGGCCTGGAGAAATCATGGCTCCTCCAGCCATCAGAGCAGGAACACTGGATCGAACTGGCCAGACTGGGGCCCCCTACTCGAAGGCCTCCACTGTGCAGACCTTTGACCAGGCGCTCCCCCTGCCTTCAGGGGGTCCCAGGGCCCATCCTGGGTTTATTCGGGGAGTCCCCAGGTCGCATGGGTGCTCCAGGGTGACTTGGGAGCCCCAGCAGCCAGGCCAGAGGCTCCCCAGCTGCCCACGCTGGCCCATGGGAGAGCAGAGCCAAAGCCTGGAGCCTGGCAGGACCGCAGCTGTGTGCTGGCACACGTGGTATGTTGGGGTCCCCGTAGGGACCAGGGCGCACAGGCTTGGGTGGGGCAATGCCAGTCAGCAGGTGCTCGTTGCCCAGCGAGTCTGTGCCAGATGCTGCTGACCGCCAGGACACACCATCTCCCCTTGGCCTCCATGGCCCCTCTGCAGGGTCCTGAGGGGAGCAGCCGCCTCCTCCCAGCATCTACCCCCCCGTCTCCATTCCCCTGGGCTTCATCCCCAGCCATCCACAAAGTCTTCGGACAAAAAGAAGAAGAGTCCGCAGTCCACGGGAACACATAGCATCGTGGCTTCCTTCAGCCACCAAACGTCTTGCGAAAAGAGAAAGGGTCTAGAATGTGGCTCAGGCCAGCCTCTTGGCTCTGCTAGTCCCTAGGCTTTCTGCCGGCCTCTGGCCCCTCACCTGCAAGCCAGAGAGAGTGGGGCTCTGCGAGGTCCAGTGAGACATTTGAGGAGGGTTCCCGAGGCTGTGAGATGAAAGGCAGCAAAGACCCCAAAGGGAGCAGGCGTCCTCGGTACAGGCAGGAGAAAACCTTTCTCCGGAGCGTGTTCTCTGGTGTTTAGGATTAGTTGTGAATCCTCTGGTCTGTGGCAGGCAGGCTTTGAGCAAGACTTGCTATCTTCTTGAGGAAGGGACATTTTGGTCTCGTGGAGAATGTTTCTAATCGACCCCTAGTGCGTGGGGTCAGTTCGAATGGCATATATACACACAATGGTGCATCGCCCAGATTCGGCTAGAGAGACCTGTGCGGTTTGGTGGCCGAAGGTACAAGCTGTGAGGTGTGGAGAAGGTCAAGGGGGAGACTGAGTGGTAGAGAGACCCCCCACACAGTGGCAAAGCACACCATTGTGGGTGAGTGAACTGAACAGCACGCAAGGGCCTCCATCCCCTCCGATTGCCAAAGTGGTTCCAGTGCTTGGAGCACAGTATGGCAGTCTAAAGACCCTTAGGATTCTAACCCTAAATTATGGAAACATTTGATTAATGTTTTGGAAATATAACTTGAAGGCAATCGCCTGAAAATCCCATTCTGCTAAGAAAACCTCCAAGTGCATCTTTGAGTTCTATGTATCTTGTATATCAAAAGAAACATACTGTTTCTGTATTATCAGTCTGCAGCATGAAGTGGCTGATACTCACAAGGAAAGTGTGTATACTCATGACTCCTGGGCTGCCATACAGCGATCACCAGGCACATACATCAGCATCACAAGAAAAGTTCAGAAGCGAGATCTGGTCATGGGGCCCACAGTTGTCCCCACCCGGGGGCCCTAGGCGAAAGAATGATTCCCCAACACCCAGAGTGGGAAGACCACCCTCTGAGGGATTGCTCAAGGTCCTCGGCTTCTTCCTGCCCCCCTGGCACATTGGTCAGTCGAGTCAGGCCAGGTATGTCGAGTCCACAGGAAGAACGGGTGAGAGAGGACAGCACCCACTCTCCCAGTGATATCCATGAATAGGGGAATCTCTTTTTTTCACCAGGAGAACTAGGGAACTCCTGCTTCCTTCTGAGGTTGCTAAGGAAACATAAATAATTTTCAACGGATTCATCAACATCTTGTCTTGTGCAAACAACCAGCTATAGGTTTGGGTGTCACCAAGGCAATTTCCCCGTCAAGAGGGTTTTCTGTAGACAAATGAATCCTGTGTCTTTGGACATTTCTTATGAGGAACTGCAGGGGAAAAGTACTACATGCCAGATTGGATCTGGAAAGTGACAGAGACCAATGAGAGGTGTCAACAGCAAGGCACCTCTGATGGACCTTCGTGGCGAAGAGAATCGATTTCTTACAGTCGGTGAGCGAAACAACTTGCTCACGAATTTACCATCCACAACTTTTTTTTTTTTTTTTTGGTCGTCCTTAAGGCCTGATACGCTTCTCAGAATCAGAGAACATGTTTGAGGGGCGCCTGGGTGGCACAGCGGTTAAGCGTCTGCCTTCGGCTCAGGGCGTGATCCCAGCGTTATGGGATCGAGCCCCACATCAGGCTCCTCTGCTATGAGGCTGCTTCTTCCTCTCCCACTCCCCCTGCTTGTGTTCCCTCTCTCGCTGGCTGTCTCTCTGTCAAATAAGTAAATAAAATCTTTAAAAAAAAAAAAAAAGAGAACATGTTTGAGCATATGATTTGAAGTCGGTTAACATATTTTCACTAACCCAAACACACACCCCTTCATCTTTTAAGCCCCAACTGTCATCATTTGTGTCCCACATTACTTTTATTGTGGGCTTGGGCTGTTGCATCTGGAAAGTGAAATGTTCAAGACACGATGATCCCTCTGGCAGGATGTATGGCGAGCAGATGGGTTGCAGGGTAAACGTGTTTGTGTTTGTCTTATTTGAAGACTTCTATACTGTGTGGATTTCTTGGTGGCCTTTCCACACAAAGCGTCCACACTGATGTGTTTGCCTTAGCTCATGGCATGAGCCCAACACTACTGGGACGAACTGTGCTTAGGATGTTTACTGTATTGAAACGAAACCTATAGAATGTTTACCGCTGGTCAGAGCACATCCAAAGGGGTGAGTATCGGGAGTTTGTGTTTTGAGCAGGTCAGATTCACGCCGTGCAGCGTCCCCACCGTCCACGGGAAGCTCGTCTACATGATTTGCGTTCCTAGTTTACCATGTTGCTTCCCTTCACCACAACCCAGGTGTTCACCGTTCCTTCCACTTGGTTTGAGCCAGTAGACTAAGCATCATACAGCAGGAAACAATAATGGCAGAAACTTCAACCTGAAACCATTATTCTCCTTTATCACTCATCAAAAAAGGCCCTTTTATTCGAATGCAACATCTGCTTCATCTCTGTTGTTCAGGACCTGGGCCCTGATGCAATGCCCCTTCTCAAACGCCACAGCCAGGTGTCACACCTGACGGTGACAGGAGGGACAGACTGAGCCAAGAGGCTATTGTCTGCTGAATCTGATAGGGAGCAGAGGAGGTGTCAGCGCACGGAGGGGTTTCAGAGGAGGCTCTCTTTACGGGAGGGAAAAAAATTAGGTTACAATTTCCTGCGAGCACGAAGAACAGAAAAGGATGGGGAACTTGGGCTGAAACCCACGTGTCCAATATTGCCGTTTCAAAGCTTGTCTCACCAGTGGATTGCCGTTCTTTTCTACTGCTGTGGATTCTACTGTCTTATGTAAAATGAACCTTGATCATTCCAGGATGCAGCTACAACAAGGGCAGAAGACGGGCAGAAACTGACAGGAATCGTGTCCCTAAAAATGAACTGTCAGGGACACAAGGTGACGAACCAAATTGCAGTCTCTGGGTGACTAGATCCAAACAGAATCATGTTAGATCTCATCAAATATATTATACCCCATAGGACCACACTCTTTCACTCATCTCTTTAATAAAAGACCTTTATCGCTTCTTTTGAGCAGTGTTATTATCCTTGATATCTTCTTGAGGGTTTTCACCTGAAAATCTTGATAATTCACCAAATACCAATTATAGTTTTAAACCATTTTTAGGGAAACATTTACCTACTAAAGATTTCAGATTCGTATTAGAAAACTTTTTGCTTTATTAACCACAGAGAAAATCATGATTTCTCCCCTTTTATTTTCAAAATTGGTAATTCAGCTTAAAGAGAACCCAAAAAAGTTAAATACATATTATATAGGTATCTTGACTTCTTTGTTGCAGCATCTGTGATCTTATACCTTCTAAGGTTGTACTGAGATCCCAGAATCATTGCTACTATTGTGGTATTTCACCAGTTCTACCATTATAACAGTAGAGGTTAACCCAGGGGTCCACAAACACAGGGGTCAACTGACCAAACCTGGCCATGAGCCTGTTTTTGTAAATAAAGTTTTATTGGAACATGGCTACATCCATTTGCTTACTATTGTCTATGGCTATGTTCATACCTCAATGGCAGAGTTTCATCTTCTCGATAGAGACTCTATGGTACGCAAAACCTAAAATACTTACTATTTGGCCATTGATAGAAAAGATTTGGCCTCTCCTGGACTAGACAAAAGAATTGTGCAGTATTGTTTTATAGATCTCCGACATACCTGCCCTTGATTAGATGGAAACGTGGTCCTTGTGAGAACTGGGCTTGGCTCAGTTGTGTCCTGAGCGCCACACACCAACCACTCAGCATACATAGTCTTAAAAATTGCAAAATTGAGGTGTCACTGCCTGTTTTTACAGGTATCACTGTCTCAGGCACCACCTTTGTTTTTTTGTTCTTATTTTTCAAAGATTTTATTTTTTAGAGTTCTCTACACCCACTGTAGGGCGCGACGAACTCACAACCCTGAGATCAAGAGTCCCGTGCTCCACCGACAGCGCCAGCCAGATGCCGCTAGGCACCACTTTCAAAACCCTGAATGTTTAAATGAGGAATTTAACTAAGTAGGAAGCTGCCTCCAAGACAGTTTTCTTAATACTGTTCCTGTTTTTCACATCAGCTGGAGTGGCTCTCGGGCAATACATACAACTTCTTATCTGTTGCGTCATCCACAAAACCTACACGGAAGAGGAACAGTGTCTCCTGATTGGAAGGTTTTTTCCTCACTGCAGTAATGGCAGAATTTGTTGAGTGAGGTGGCAACTGTTAGATGGAGTCACAGTAAATTACAGTTTTTATTGGTAAAAATAATAAGTTTAATATCCACAATTTTGTACGGTTCAACCTGACATTTCAAGGTTTGGGGTAGTCGTCGGCTGAACAATTTGAGTTAAAGCCAGAAAATAACTTTAATTCAGCAGTGATCAGTTTTAAAATAATACTAATTGAAAATCAGCAAGCGCTATCATGACAATGGCTCACCTCACTTAATTTTGCAAGTATTTGAGCATTTGGGGCATTTAGATCAATGTCCAACAGCGGGAAGTCAGCTCTGATGAGCAGTTCCTAACATCTACTTGAAACGTTTTCTAAAGCACTTTTCTGGCCCAGCCTCATCAATGTATCAACTATGGCAGCAACCGTGGAGAACATTGTTTGTATTTTTCCGGAGCCTGGTGCCTCAGAGTGTGGACCGTGAGCCTACAGCGTTGGTGTCACCTGAGAGTTGGTTAGAAATGCAGAATTGCGGCCCCACCCCAGACCTACCAAAGCAGAATCTGCATTTCCATAAGATCCCCAGTGGATCTGTGTGCCTGCTGGTGTTAACGTGTGCAGCAGAGAGTGTGAGGTCTTGGTCATACAGGGAGTGTTCCCAGTTGTTGGCCACTGGAAGTTTGTCCCGGGAAGAGTTGATGGCTTGAAGTCTTAACCAGACACCACGAACCCCAAGTAATGGTGGCTGTGCAATAGTCATAACAGCTAAAATTCTTTGAGCTCTTCTTACTCGCCTGCTCTAGGCCTTTATATGAATTACTCATTGACTTCTCATAATTACTCTATGAGGTTGTGCGGATTAATCCCATGAAACAGGTGAGGAAATAGGAGGCCCTAGGAGGTAACATGGCCAGTAAGTGGGGACATTTAGTTGAAAGCCAGAAGGAAACTGGCTCACAGAAATAAACTTTGAAGAGGATGAGTGTGTCCATGTGGGAGAATTCAAATGACAGGGTAATAAAAAGTCATGACTCCATCTTCTTGTCAAGGGGCTACCACAGCACGGAGAGTGATCTGGTGGTATAAGAACACATATGGTTCTAATCCTTAAAGCATGGAAACACCGGAGCTGTGTTTTGGCAATGTGACTCCAAAGGAATAGCCTGGAATTACCACCTCAGTGAGAGGAGGCCCGCAGGTCACCAATTCGCGTTATCTCTTTCTTGTATGTTGGAGAAACTTCTTTCTGAGTGACCCAACCTGCAAACACAACTAACCAGGACTCATGGGAAATGGAGTAATTCAGCACTCCGTGATTGTAACCAAGGCCCTCACACTGGTATGTCTGCAGTACCAAATTCGGAGATTTCGAGCCACTTTGGCTTTGCTTTCACAGGCTGAAGACACGTACCGTGAGAGGGAACGACATTTGAATTCATTGCGAACAATGGAGTTTTAGGCAGCACCACAGTGAAGACATCACTTGGGGCACGCCCATGGGCCTTCTGTCCCTTCTCTACCTTCCACTTTGGTTCTAAAAGCACTTGGTTGTGGAAATCACAGCTCTACACCTGCCAGCAAGTTAACAGGCCATCCCAGAACCATGGCAACCAGCAAGAGTGAGAGAAGGAAAAATCCCTGAGCACACATGTTGTTAAGCACTCCCTGCTCAGCCTCAACCAAGGGCAGCCAATGCTGAGGAGAAAAGAGGCCAGTCCCAAACCCCCAATCTGAGCCTCACAGTCGAGTCACTTTGAAGAAAAATTTCCAATAAAAAATTTAATTTTGTGCCTCAATAAAAAAATGTAGTTTCCAAGTAATGGATTCTTTTTTTTTTTTTAAAGATTTTATTTATTTATTCGACAGAGATAGAGACAGCCAGCGAGAGAGGGAACACAAGCAGGGGGAGTGGGAGAGGAAGAAGCAGGCTCATAGCGGAGGAGCCTGATGTGGGGCTCGATCCCATAATGCCGGGATCACGCCCTGAACCGAAGGCAGACGCTTAACCACTGTGCCACCCAGGTGCCCCCCAAGTAATGGATTCTGATAAGACTAGCAGGCACTCCTTTTATCCTTCCGCCAGGGTGGGATTTCACAAGCTCACGAGCAATGGGACCCTGTTTCTTCTCCAGCATGCCATAGCTGTCAGGTGCTGGGGCTCAGAGCACAAATGACTGCTTTCATCATCTTGTCTCCACCTTTTAAGAGCTACGCAGGCTTGGGCGAGTTAATTCTCTGCCTGTTTTCTCACTGATAAAACCAGGAAAGAGTAGTACCCACCTGTACTTGACATTGAATATGCTTTCTGCAAACCCTGCACCTTTTGAACACTCTTTCTATGTTCGGATAATTTCCCATCCCATGAGTCTTGCCTCCCCAAGGCAGGACCCAGAAATTACTGTCTCCAGCCTCCCTTGCAGCTAGGCTCTGCTGGAAGAAAATGGAAACGATCAGAGTCCTCTGGTAAGGTCCCCTTCACAGGGTGGGGTAGAGGGGCTCTCCCACTAATGATATGTTCCCACAAGATGTGGATGCAGACGAGACACCGGAAGGAGGTGCACCAGGTGCACTGGCACAGGTAAGGGGCGTGGAGACATCTGTCTCAGGGGTGGTGAGGGCCCAGTGCCATGGTGTGAGCTGCAGTTGGACTTGTCTGACAAGGTGATCTGGGTGTTGCTCCTGGCTCTTTTTGTCCCAGAGCCTTTTATGTGGCCCTTCTGGACTGTCTGTGAGGTAGCCAAGAGCACTGAATAAATTATTTATCTGCTCCAGCTGGCTAAAGTGCGTTTAGCTGCCTGCAACAAAGTCCCACCCAAGACTGTTGTTGAGACTGAGTTATTTAGGTCAAGTGCTCATGAGAACTCATTCTTAGAGTTCTTTGAGGTCTATGTTAATGCCATGTGGTGCAGATTTTCAAACATTTCTGCAAACTCTTTGACGTGTCTTCCATTGAGCAGTGGCATCTGTGTCCCTCCCTTGAAACTGAAAGACCTTTGTGACTGCTCTTCAAATTGAATGCAGTGCAGGGGACACTGTGTGACTTCTGAGACCAGGTTAGCAAAGGCATGAGGCTTCTGCCTGGGTGTTTCTTGGGGATCTTATCTCCATGCTGTGGGAAGCCCAAGCTGCACACAGAGGCCACATGAAGGTGTTCTGCTGACGGCCCCAGGTGTGATCTCAGCTGACAGCCAGGACTGACGCCAGACACACGAGGAAGGAGGTGAGCCCCTGAGGTGATGCCTGCCCCCTCCACCACCGCAGATCATCTGTGTGTGAGCTCAGGGGAGAGTGGGGGAGAGTATGTAGTTAACAGAAGGCGTTACATTAGTGTCCGGTGTACAATATAGGGACGTAACGTGATATGGTGGGGTC
The DNA here is from genome assembly GCF_002007445.2 of Ailuropoda melanoleuca. Taxonomy (NCBI): domain Eukaryota; kingdom Metazoa; phylum Chordata; class Mammalia; order Carnivora; family Ursidae; genus Ailuropoda; species Ailuropoda melanoleuca. The sequence continues at coordinate 89,429,769 of NC_048230.1, forward strand.
CAGAAGAACAGAGTCTACACTCAGCTTCGCCATTGCACCACGGAAAACACCGTTAGAACATGCCGTTCTGGGCGCATGCCTTCTGCGTGTTGTCCTCACCTCATCTTCAGACAGCCGTTACGTCAATTACCATGACCGTGTAGTGACAAACACCCCCAAACTTGGTGGCTTGGAAGGACAGAAGTCATTCACTACGTTAGGTTGTTTCTGGGGGTCAGGAATTCCAGAGCAGCCTGGCTGGGGGCTCTGGCTTGGGCTCCCTCGGGAAGGGATGGTGCCGTGTCAGCTGGAGCTGCAGTCCCATGCAGGCTTGACCAGGGCTTGAGGACCCACTTCCCGAATGGCTCCCTCCCACAGCTGTCCATGTGCACAGCACTGCCTGAGTGTCCTCACTGCCTGGTGCCTGACTTTCCCCAGAGCAAGCGATCCAAGACGCATGGTGGGAGCTGCATTACCTTTACGACCTAATATCAGAAGACACACTCCATCACTTCGGCTGTATCCTCTATGGGGCCACATAGATTGTCTCTGAATCAGTGTGGCAGGCACCACACAACGGTGTGGGTGCCAGGAGCTTGTGATCACCGGGGCCATCTTTCAGGCTGGCCACCATGATCAGGATTACTACCTTAATACACAGGTGGGGAAGCAAGAGTCAGAATGGTTAGGACTCAGGGGCTCCAGGCCACGTTGAGAGTGTGCAGCTGGAATTTGAAGCCACCACCCTCTGACTCCTGAGCCTATGCTCCTCTCCCTCGACAATGAAAGATGAACTTATAGTGTATATTGATGCATTTGTGTTAATTTTTTCAAAAATGTCTTCAAAATCAGGGAATTCTTCTGAATGCTATCATGGAAACATGTGGGACATGTGGGTTAGGCAAGCTGAACAGGAGGACTCACTGTCTCCCACTAACAAATGCCTCATTTTACTGTAGCTGAAATTCTACTTTTTCCCTGGGTGCCACCTCTTTAAAAATATTTTTTCTTTTCTTAAGCTGATGGGTAATTTAATGAGTTTCCAAACATGGGAAGACACAGATCCTAGCTTCATGGTATCTTTTTTTAAGATTTTATTTATTTATTTGAGAGAGAGAGACAGAGACAGAGACAGAGAGCACAAGCAGGGGCAAGGGGCAGAGGAAGAAGGAGAAGCAGGCTCCCTTATGAGCAAGGATCCTAACGTGGGGCTGGATCCAAGGACCCTGAGATCATGACCTGAGCTGAAGGCAGATGCTTAACCAACTGAGCCACCCAGGCGCCCCCTCCCTTTTTAAATGCAACTCCAAAACTGACTTTATAGAATTCTAGAATGATCAAATAGTCTATCAGGGCTAAAATTACATAAACTCTCTGACTCAGTAATTTCACTTTGGGGAATTTATGTTATAGAATTAAAAGCAGTGGTATGCCAGGCTATAGGTGTGATGGTGTTTGCTGCAGGCACATTTGTTATAACATACATTGGAAACCACCTGAATGCCCACAGATGGGTTAAGAAAGGTACATCTATTCTAAGGAACAATATGCAATTACTAAAAAGAATAAATTAGGAGGACAGGTGCCCATGACATATTGCAAAGTTTAAAAAAGAAGTTATAATGATGTGTGTTGTACGATGCTACTTCTGTAAATAAGAAAGCCCTGTATCTTCGTGTGTGTCTGCATTAATCTGGAGAGAATCTGTTCATCGACTGGATGGGGTGCAGGGTTAGAATGAGGACAGATCCTTAGTATGAGAAGGAAAGAAAAATAGACTCTATGGTATAAAGTACAAATCTATACCTTGGCTGTTTTATTAAAATCTCATAGGTGGTCAGTAAATACATCTTCCCCGATCTGAGTTTTCTTACTGGCATTCTGCCCTCTTGTTCAGGTTGAAACAGTTCCAAAGTGCCTTTTCCTGATGCCTTAAAATGAAGGTGGCAAGATTTCCCTGAAGGCAGCCATAGAAATAACTGTTTCTAGTGGACCCATAATCAGCCATCAACATGGAAGACAAAATGGGGTGACATTTTTTAAAGGGAGGAGAAGATGATGCCATTAATGTGCAGCCCTCGCTGGTTCAAACTGTTCACGGCAGATTTGCGGCAAATGCTCTGTAGGCTTGGCGGGAGGGAGATCTGTTATTGAGGGCCTCTGCCTGCACTTAGCCCAGCGGCCATTTCTCAGGGAATATTGATCAAAAGTACTCACCTCCACCATCTCAGGAGCATAATGCGGTCCCTGGGTATTCATGGGAAAAGCTTTTCTTTGCCAGGCTATTTTCTGAAGTCAAAAAGATCCTTTCAGGAGCTATAATAGCAAGCCCCTTCCCACTTCACACCCTCGGTGAGAGGCACACTCCAATTTTCAGACCCCCAGGATCCCACGTCAAGGTGGAAGCTGACAAGTGTGACCTCTTTATGTAAAATATTCTCGGTCAAACTCAACAAGCATTTTGCTAGAGGGACAGGTGGTACATAGAAGTGGAAGATTAAAAATTACACCTGGACACACAGGGAAGGGAACTCTTGTCCCAGAGAGAATTTATGCATTTATTCTTTATTTCCCCAAATAATGTTTTAAATAGAATTTTTGATTACAGACACAATGTCCTCTGATATATGAGGCAGGAATATCTTAGTGTGAATGTAAAAAAAAAAAAAAATCTAGTCCATGTTTTTCTTGCCAGACATGGTACAAAAGGGAGGATGTTAACTGGGACTCCCAGTATCTCATTTGTTCTGTAAGAGGCAGAATCTTCCAGACAAATATTTCTTAACATGACAGCCTGTTATAAATTCTCACCCCCTTCATCTTATCTAATTTCATTTAGGATGCTAGAGACTTGGGTATTCAAAGTACTTTTAATTTAAAATGATAACAATAAAAAAGAAGCAAGCTCCAATTCTAGAAAATTCTTTTATATTACCCAGAAAGAGCATCATTTCGGAGTTCCTGCTGTTTTGGTTGCTGTTATCTGGTGGTTTTGGAGGGCACATCGGAGAGCCTATTTGGGACAGAGAGGATGGTGCTCTTGTTTAAAATGCCCCTGATTCCTGGTGCTGTCTGCCAGGCTTGTTAGGTTGTCTGGGGCTGAAGCTGTGGGTTAAGCTGCAGGAGGCAGTTGGCAAAGAGACTCTGGTCTCAGTTTTAAGAGCCAGTCTCTTTTTGTTCCACTCAAGGGTGGTCTTTGGGGCACGTTAGGACACTGACCTGTCTTTACCTTCTTAACTCCTGAAACATAAACCTTTTCTTGGGAAACAACAGACAGAATATTGTGGCTGAACTGTGGCAAGAGCTCAATCATGCCATGGATCTGCATGTACAGAGTGTAGGGGGCCCTCCTAGAGTGTGGCACACACCACTGTATATGACCTGTTCTTGCTTCTGGTTTTTTGCCGTAGTGTTTTTCAGATCTGAAGACACCAGCCATTTTTCTCTCCAGTGATGTATTATCCAAAGATTTCCAGAGTAATAGAGGAAGGTCAGTAATAGCACCATCATCTTTGCCCTTTGGGAGAATATCCCAATAAAACAAGCTCCCCAGTGCTGGAAAACCCTGGTCCCTGTTGGGCCTAGTCCAAGTGAGAGAAAGGTCAGGGTGGCTTCTGACTTGGCCCCAGGGAAACCTTCACAGTGGCCAGAAGGAACATGGAAACTACTAACAGTCTGTGCACTGAAGATCTGTGATTGTTGCCGGTTGGAGGTGTGGTCAAAAAATGGGGCCCAGGAAACCTAGCTGCTTCTTGGAGCTCCGCTTTCTAGCTGTGTGGGCCCCAGGGAGCCATCTTTGGGCTTCAATTTCAGTAGCTGCAGGAGGTGGTGGGAGCACGGAGACAATCTAGCTGATAGTCCTGGGTAGACCAGATACACGGGGATGACGTTTGCAGTGTGTTCCATCTCCCTGAACTTAGCTTTTTGATTTGAAAAATGAAACGCAATTAAAACCATTTCCATTTACAGAAGAGTAAATGATAATAGCTCCCCTTGACATAAACTGTTTAATAAATCAAAGGGGCCTCAATTTATTTTATACACATGCACAGGACGATAACGCTGGCTCAAATGTGTACAGACGTGAACAAATATAAATGTCTGAGTCTTATTGCTGAGAGACACTCTATCCTGCAGCAAACGTAAAAATCTCTGGCATTTTTCCAGCAGCAGAGTATTTTACTATGGTTGGGGTGTACCTTAAAGGTATTCTTTCTTTAAAAGCTGGCACCTGACAAAAGCCAAGAAAGGTCAAGGAGAGCATTCCTTGTAGCAATGGTCCTTTTGGAACCAGTGGAAGTTGGATTCTTTTTGGAATTCTGTTGAAAGTCTTACATGATTTGGACTAAGATTTGATGAGCATTCTTTGAGAATGACTGGAAGTATGATGACTGGGATAACCTCCCCAACCCCTCTCCCTGTCTTTTTGTTATAAATAAAACAATAAACTGCTTTATGAGACTTTCATAACAATATCCTGTGAAATTCAAATGACTATTTCCAGATCTGGAAAGCATCCATAAATTATCCTGGAGGGAACTGGGGCCATCTACAAAGTGGAATCATCAGGAAGGGCAGGACACTACGCTGAGCAGTTAGTTCCCTGGGGAATCTTCGCTCTTGTTCCCTTCACTCCCAGGTACCTATGTGGGATGGGGAGTTCGGGCTGCCCAAAGCATCACAATGGGGTTGGTTCAAGCATCTCAATCCAAATCTATCTGCAGGTTGGGATCCTCGACAAGGTGAGGGGGACTTTAAAAATTAGATCCTGAGGTTCTATCCAAACGTGGTAGATCAGAATCTAGGCGGGCATGGAAGCACCTACGAAGCTTCCTGAACGATTCTGATGCACGACAAGGCTGGGAACTGCATCAAGCTGTGTTCTATGAGGAACCAAGTGGTAAAAGCACTCGCTATCAGTCCAAAGCTTTAAGAAGCCCCATCAGTTCAGGCTCTTTCTGGCTCCCAGGAAGGCACCTGGACCCTTTCTGAGGTCACCGAAATGTCTTGAAAGTCACAGGGACTCAACAACTATTTGCGAAATGGATGAATGGATGATTTTTAGACAGCCCGACTGTCCAATACGTTGAAAGTTCCCTGGCGCTCAGAGCACGGGACTAACCCAGGATGCTGGTGGAGACCACCTGGCCAGGCTGTCTGCAAGAATATGATGGTTGGAGCCCTGAGGCAAGGCCATCAACATGGTCTCAACAACACCAACGGGAGGCTGGTATTACATTTTATCTACCACTTACAAAGACAAAGCAAGCCATCTTTTGTGAGATGCCAGGATAAACTTTATTTCCCTAGAAACTATAATGAAAACAAAAGAAACATATGGCACCTAAGTGTTGTGTTTCTACTTTATTAAATCATCACAGTAAATCAGAAAGAGAAAAAGAGGGTAAACTGGAGAGTCGAGCAGCGGTCATCAGCGGAGCTGTGTGCTTTTCTGGGTGTGGCACGCACGCGCCTGAAAAGGTGGATTGTATGGAGGGGTCTATCCCACCCAGGCATAAACCCAGACGTGGGGCAGTAGGCAAATTAAATAAGAGAGAGCAAAATAAAAATCAAATGACATCCTATAACTTAATTTCCCATATTTATCCATTTCTTTTTCTTATTTACATGAACTAAATGTTGTCGACCTGAAACCATAAGAAAACATTCACTTAATGTGTATATCATACACAGGTACTGAGTGCAGCTAAAACAGTGGGTGTTTCATGTTAACTTCCCTCCAGAAGATACAGACACGACACAGTTACACGTGAGACGTCATAGTACATCGTAAAGGATCCCTCAAGCCTCTAGATGATACAGATGTTCCAGGAAGTGAAGCACAGGCGGCCGCACCGGGAGGAAGGTCAGGAAGGCGTGATTTGCGTGGTGTACGGATCCTCATGATCTCCGTGTGTAAGGCTGAGGGTCCCGTCGGTCAGCCCCTCTTGTGAAGGCAAGGCTTGACTCCCCTTCCTCCCGCTGGCTCCTAGCAAACTGATCCTTCACTGCATGAAGACACTGCGACAGTCATTTACCCAGGAGAAATCTCCTCATTACTGTCTACTTCCGATTTTACTGTTTTTAAGAAGTCATCATTTTGGTTTTTTTAAGTACAAAAACCTCCTCAGTGAGACTATGGAACATCAGCTTTGCTTTGGATGGAAATCAGGGTGAGGAGATCAGTGCACAGAGTAGGGGGACGGGCCTGGCCCTGTCTGGGAGCTCGTGAATCTTATCCATTTGGGGCCTATTAGGGCCACTTTCAAGTACAGATGGCTGACCTACTAATGCGACGAGTCAGCACTGTGACTCAGGTAGGTCCCCGCCGGATGAGTGACCCTTCATAATTTTGCTGGAAAGGCATTTATTGCAAAAAGCACAATATTTGCTTTTCTAAGTGAAAAAAAAAAAAGAACTTGATCATTTCAATTTTCCACCCCAAATAACAAATGATTCAGTTCCACGTGATCATAAGCAAACCTGGTTGATACATTCCCTGCTCCCCTATTCCACACCGATGCTACCGTTGACAACAGTGGGCTCAGAAGCAGCTCTAGCCCCCAAACCGCCGGCTGGAGTCTGGGGTCATAGGGATGTTGAAATCAGTAGGGATGACAGGAAAGGTCCAGGTATTTGCTGCCTACAACTGAGCTCCCACTTGCGGATTAGGAGGACTGGTTCTGGGAGATAAAATGGAATTGTGGAGCACAAGTCCAGGGGAGTTCAATACCACTTCCAAGTCCTGACACTTCAGCTAAATCCAAGAATTCTGCCACAGGGGATTTCTGGAGCCTGGAAATGAAATGTTCTCCCAGAAGCTACTGGCTGTCAGAGCCTACCCAGGACCCTGGAGCCCAGGCACGGGGGCAATGCTCTCCCCTGCAGGAACAAGGTCTGGGCACTCTGTAAATACCCAGTGGAACAGCTCAACTCGAGTCTGGAGTCTGAGTGATAGCAGACAAACTGTGCCGACCAGAAAGTCCAAATTATTAAAAAGGTTGGGGGGGTGGCTGGGGCAGGGGTGGGGAAGATAAGAATCGTGGCATTTGCCGACACCACAGAAAATGCTGTGACTTCCAGTCACCCACTAATGCCATTAAGCCCCCACTGAGTTGAACAGTTGGGCCTGTTTACGGAACAGCCCAAAGTAACTAAGGCTTACTTCTACTTGCCTCAGGCTCCAGTAACCCCCAAACTGCTCTGTGGGCTTGGGCCTCATGCCCCACCTGCAGTCCTCTCTCAAGCTGAAAAACTAATTCTCTCTAGACTTAGAAGGTCTATCCTTCCCATAGGAATCTCTCAGTCCTTCCTCACTTGTTCCAGAGCAAGCCTGGCTCCTGGGTCTGCTTATTTCTCCTGCAAGGGTCAGGTACCAGCCAAACCGGCAGATGGAAAGAACTGACTGGTCAGTGGAAACGGCCACTCTGATGGACTGAGGGGGCTCAGGGGACTCACCAGGAAGGGGACCAAAGCCGCCAGGAGGTAACACACAAGCGGGCAGAGAGGCAGAGAGTCAAGGGAGGTGGGGAAGTACCCTTGCAGGGACATATCCTTCTCAGCTTCTTAGCAGCTGCATTCTATGTGCTGCACCCCACCCCCCAGCCTTGAGTCATGGGCTTACTCTGGAGACAGGCTGCAGGCCTAGGTGAGAGGCAGAGGGCCAAACAGGTCTTCCTAACTGATTTTTCTGTTGCTGACACCCTTGGACCCCCAGCAAGGATGCTGGCCAAGCACAGATAGAAGGTGGGCTTTTCATTTCTTCTTCTTCTTTTTTTTAAACAGGCTCAACATGCCTTCCTTGGAGCTGAATGTGTAAAAAGCCCCCATTTGCACTGTGGCTCTCTCCCCCAGCAGTGGGCAGGAGAGCACAACTGCAGGGTGAAGCTTCTGGAGGCAGATGGACATCACGGGGGGGGGGTGCTGTCTCAGTCTAGCGCCTGTGCTGGTGTGCACCTTGTGTGTTGACGTGGTGCTGTGCTGAGCTGGGCCCTGGAAGCTTCCTGAACTACAGGAGCTTTCACAGGGACAGGACCCTGTTTCTAGAGTCATCTGAGAACCTCCAGGATGGTCGGGAAAACTTCTCCCAGTTAGTGGGCATCAGGCAGCAGGTGGAAAACACTCAGCAACTCAGATAAAACTTCTCCTGGGCAAAAGACCCTAGGGAAAGCCAATTTCCATGATGATGAAATTTTTGAGTAAACCGTAAATCTTAACATAAGAACTAGTGAAATCAATGCAGAGAAAATTCCTCAGTTTAACAGCTGTTTTGCCAGCCCTTCTGTGAATCTTGCTTGGGTTTATAAACAACTCGGGGTACAGAAACCAGTTGCCCTCCAACCCTTCCCGAAAGCCCAGAATCTTCTCCTGCCATCCCTGCCGGCAGCAGCTGCATCAACACCCATGAGCGTGGGTCTGTCTCTGGTTGTTGGTGACTTTCCCCTCTTCTTTGGAAGCTCAAGTTTCGTGAGGTTCTAGGGCAAGACGACATGGCGCAGTGAGAAAGTCCAACCCGCGACATTTCGGTGGGATTCACCTTTAACTTCAGAAGTCTGTTAATGGGAAGATGTGTTGAGGGCACCCGCAGAGCAGTGATGTTTCTCACAGTCTCTGTGTTTGGGGGTTCAGGATGGGGGAAGGGGGAGTCTCATTCATCTCTTCCTTGCCAAGAGGCGCTGTGAGGTAGGCACTCAGGCTGGTGGCCAGGGCCCTGCAAAGGAAGCAGAGAAAGGCCGAGTCATGGCATGATGGCCCTTGTGGGCACAGATCCAAGAAGGACTTGTGGCCCTCAGGACACCTGACACCACATGCCCAGAAAGGTTTTGATGACCTCCCTTTGTCACTGGGGCAGAGATGTTTGCTGAGTGAATCAACACGTGAATGTCTTTCCTCCGGGTCTTTGCTCTGGACTCTCCTGCAGCATAAAACAAGCTATGAATCTTTTCGAAATTCACCTGGCCTCAGCGTCCAATCCACAAGTAAAGAATGAAGAGAAAAGGCAGCTAACTACAGGAAGGGAAGGGGAGCCCATGAAGCAGCAGCATGGCCCAGAGGCAATGAAGGAGCCGGGAAAACTTGATGGACAGCTTTGGGGATCCCTGTCGATGTCATTATCTACACGTATTTACATACTGATATTTCACCTGATGAGATACGACTCGATTATCCCCCAAAGGGTCTGAGAGAGAGGTCAGGACTAAATTGCTTGCCCGAATGAGTCCAGATGGGCATAGCGCCATTCAGCACTGGAGGGAAAAGGAGTAAAATCGAAGTGTGCGTGTCTGCACCTCTCCCCTCCCCAGGGCCGGTGCGAGGGTGCTCAGAGGAATCCAGGACTGCCTGCTGCAATACCCAGCCCCTGTTGCTGCTGGAGTCTGGTCTCCCCCGGGGCCCTGCTGTGAGGGAGACGCTCATTTCATCACCCCTCTTCCCCCGTAAACTATAACACAATGTTATAGCCCAAGCTTCCGGGCTCCGAACAAAGCTCAGAAGCAGGCTTTCTATCCTCCTTCCAGCATGCTTCACTTCCAGAGGTTTGGTCTTTGAAATTTTTATTATTATTGGCATTTGAAATTAATTTATGTAAGTTGTCTTATTCACCGACAACATCTTTTCTCATCCTCTGACCTCTGAAATCAATACTCACAAACATGCTTGGACCTGAGGAGACAGCCTTCCCCAGTGTGTTCCCAATTCCAGCACCTTAAGGCTCCCATCATGGGGGCGTCTCCTCCCTGCTGGTCCCCATAAGGCCAGGCAGAGAAAGAAAATGCCCTGGGGCTCTCTCCTGCGGTTCTCATCTTTAAAAACAGGCTGCTTGTGACAAAGGCAGCACAGCTATACTGACCTCCATGACAGAGACGGCATTGGTAAAAGGTCTCTCTCTGTCCCCTCAGAGCTGGACATGGGGGTGAACAAACCTGATCCAATCCTAGATAATGTTCTGTTTTGAAATACCTTCACTTTGAACTGTGTAAGATTTCACATTCCTTGCTAGGAAGCACTCTACCCAGTATTGTAATCAGATCAATTGGGTGAGAGGGAAGGAAAAAAAAAATAAAAAGCAAGTGAATGAAAGAGATAAAATGATGTTCAAAGATATGATATTAAGTGAAAGAGTAATTCTGGATTAGAAGGAAATATTGAACACCCCCAGCTGGGGAGGACAAGGAGGGAGAGGAGGGGTGCACACTGCATTCCAGCAGTGGGGCAGGATGGCAGGCAGACAGAGGGACGGCAGGTGAACAGAGGGAAGGCAGGAAGGACTTTGAGGAGCTGCAGGAAGCTCTGTAGCAAAGCGCCCCCCTCCCGCGCCCCTGCATCAAAAGCCAGGGCCCCGACCACTGGGGGGCAAAGGGAAGGCTCCCCTTCCCCAGCCAGAGCCTGCTCCGCAGTGCCCCCTGCATTCCTCCAGTCCCCCACTTCCCTCTGGCACATCCCCAGCCTGTGATGGCTCCTGCCGTGCCCACTGCACCCCGTGATTGATGGGGAGGCGGCAGCTGGGGAATGAGCCGGCGGGCCACAAAGGAGATAATTCCACTCGCAAGCTGCCGGCAGCCGCTCCACTCGTTCGGTCTTTTCCTCCTGCTGGAGGCCAGGGGTCTGCTCAAACGGCACTCGAGCCCCACTTGGCCACTCTGTAGCAGGAGTGGGAGGGGACGCGTGGATACGGGGTCCAGCCAATAAAGACTTCTGCAGGAGGCCCCCACTCTGGAGAGGACTGTACAGCCCCGTTCTACTTCACCCCACACAAGCACCCGGGCTGGTGCGCATGTTGCCTCGGGTGCTCAAGCAAGCTGGCCTGGTTCGGAACAGTTCTGGGACTGGGCCAAAGCTGTGCCGAGGGGAGAAGAAAGGGCAGCTGGGCTGCAGGGTCAGCTCGTTGTGACAGTGGCTGCTCCTCTGCCCTGCAGGTGGTGGAGGGTGAACGCAAAAGTCTAGATGCTAACATCCCACCCGCATAGTTCCTGAGACAGTGACAGGCATCTGTGCCACGCGTTCCTCTCTGGTGACACGGTTAATAAGTGACAGCTCACTGGTGTCCTCCCGTATTATTATTGTGAACATCATCACCATCTGGTCTCCCTTCCACCTGGGAGCCCATGAGTCAGTGCAGCCTGGGCCACCCCCAGCCGGCACCACCATAAGACGGCACGGGGACGGGCCTGGACCCCGGAGCCAGGGCAGAAAGGAGAGGCCCACGGAGGTCACACCTGCTGCAGCCAGCCTGCCCTCTGGGTCCTAAACTGCAGCCCATCCCTGGGTTCTTCACCCTCCGTGCTCCCCCAGCTTTTGTCTGCTCTTCCTCCCCCAGCTGTTCCATTCAGCAGCCCCCAGACAACCTGCCCTCCCTGCACGGAGGCCTTGGAGGCGCCCATTAAGGCGAGCGGTCAAAGGCCGGCCCAGCACGTGCCACATCTTATCGGCCCATCTCAAGATCCTGCTCCTCCTGGCTTGGGCAACAAAAAAGGGGGCGGCCCCGGGTCCACTGGCTCCCCGTGGCCCTGCACACAAAAGGGCGGGTGACAAAGACATTTTCCGGGATGGCAGGTGTTGGTGTCGGATTCCGCCCAGAGTGCAGGGGCAGAAGAAAGGCGAGGCTGGGTTTCCCCAGGCAGCACAGACATGCAGGGGCAGGAGTGCGGGCCGGGCCCCTGGGGAGGGAAGGTGGGAGGCAGCAGGCACTCGGGACATTTCAGCAAGGTGTTAGCCGTGGGTGGAGGCCAGTCAGTGAATTCACACACCCCTCCCCAAGAGCAGAGTGGCTGGGCAAACCCCAAGCATCAGTCTTACCTTGCTCAAACATCGCAATGAGACCTTTGCATATTTTAATCTGAAAGGAAAGAACGAGAAATCAAATGAGTACAAGCCCAGCACACCCACAGCCCAACCTGATAATGAACACAGTGCTAATAATACATTTATTCCTGTGCTGCCTGAGTGTTGTCACAGCTTTGGAGATCATTAGGAACTGAAAATTCACTTAAAATTCTACTTGGCAGGACAGAATTCTAGCTGCCATCACATTTATAGACGTGAAATGAGAGAGACAATAGTGGTCCCAGGACATGTGTAGACGCTGCTGGGAGCTCTACGGACACAGGGCAGAACCGACCACCATACGCTTTTCCTGTTGCCCCGTATTTACTGACTGATTTGGTCTAAACTCCATCAAAGATAAGAATGTTCAAGATGAGCATTTGGAACTCCATGGATGGGCTGAAAAACACTTGCTAGGCTCTAAGTGTGCAAGTTTGCACGCCTCTTTGTTTCATTTCACAGGTTTTGGAGGTGTACAGTGTGTTAATTCAGTACTAGTGTCACCTGTGATGTGACAGTCCCCAGGGAGGAGGCACGCAGCCTGCTGTGTAGAGGGTGGCTGGGAAGGGGACCCTGCAGTGGTGAAATCGGGCTGCAAGCTCACCCTCCCTCCCAGAGCAGGAGGGTCTCAGCAGTCACGCCGACCCCGAGAGAGGATCTGAGGTTTATGGACTTGGTGACAGGTTTTCTGGATCCTCCCCCACTCCTCCCGCAGACAGTCTATTTCCTAGGAGGGTTTCCCTTAGGAAGTCCTCAGCCTCTTTCTGCGCCAGGCGTAGCCCCTCACCCCAACCCCCACAGTGCTCCTGAATTCAGTGTCACTAGACCCCCATCAACTCTGGACAAAGGACATTCATCAGTGACACGGACTGTTGTCTGCTCTGCCACAGTCATAAACTAGGATTGTCTGCTGACCCTGCCTGCCAAGGTTGGCACAGTGAGCAGGGCAAGTTTCTAAGACGGTGGTTCAGGAGGCTGTCAGAAGGACTACTGACATACTCTTAAGTGGGGTTCTCCAGAAGAAATGTGCACTTCTATGGTCTATTGAAAATTCATCCCCCTGCAGAATTACTTGGGGTTAGGAATTTCAGGATAAATAACTGATCGTGGATGATTTCCAACCACAGTTAGCACTCCTTCTCTATACATTGATAGTGCTTCAGACCATAGGAAGTTCTTCCGACTGTGTTGATTGTTGGTAGCAGACTAGAATGTTTTCCGTGGATCCTGGAGAACGCAATGATCTAGATTTCCTGTTTTCTCCCAATGCACCGTGCTGTAGCTCCCCATTTCCTCTCATGGAAAATGGCGGACATACAGTATCTCTCCATGGGTCTGTCTTCCTTGAGTTGGGAAGGCGCGGCTTTTCAGGGCACCATGCTACCTACCCTCTCCAGTGTGAGCAAAGGGTCTCTTCGTGAAGGGGCTCCTTGGCCTCCCTCCCCTGCAGCCCCTTCAGCCCTGGTTATGCTGGGCGTACCAAGAAAGCAGATGGTGCGGCTAACAATGGAGGACTTGTTTGTAATTGCTGATGAGGAGTGGTTTGCTCCTCTCCCATGTGTGTCCCCAGATGCAGCCTGGTGTGGTGTGCTGGACCAAACAGAATGTCTCAGTAACTGCCAGTCCATGGGTGAGTTAAAGAGATGCAAAGACAGAGACAGTTGGGGGCTGCCTTAATTATTCCGTGGGGCTCAAATGTCACTTGCCCTTGACACACAGGCAGTGCTACCAAAGGGCGGGGGCCCGCACTTGGAACAGAGGAGGAGGCTGTCAGCTTCCTGATACATCCCTGGGGGTGAGCGTGAGGTACCAACTAGCCTGGGCAGCGCTGGAAGGCACCAGGAGAGAGCACACAGTGCTTGGAGAGGAGGGACGGGGAGAGAACAGGAGGCGTGTGACACTTAGGGGGGTGGGGGAGAGACACAGCGTAATTGTTTCATCTTTTCATCAACTGGGCACCTGAGATGTGCCAGGTTCTGTTCCAGGCTCCTGGTGACAGCCGTGAACAAAGCAGATGAATCTCCTGCCTGTGGGGCCTTTGATGGAGGAGTTGCGGCTTGCATTCCAGCAGAGCGGTATCACCCCTCGGGGGGCAAAAATATCTTATTTTTCATACGTCGAAAGCCCAGATGTAGGTATGGTAAATAAACAGATACACAGGGTTTCTGGAGTGCTTCAGGGGGAGGAGACAAATGAGGAAATTGGTCGGAGGTCTTGGGGACCTTCATGGTGGGGTGATAGTGAAAAAGAGCTCGAGCCACATTGGTGGGAGGGTTAATATGTGCATTACATTCAAAGTTTTTCCTTTTTTTCCATTAAATTCAAAGTTTTGCTTATATGTTAGCGGTGTTGGGACTCGGGAATAGGCCCCGCTCGCGTCTAAGAGCAGCGGAGTGGGGCCGCTCCGGAGAGAGCCCTTCCTGTGTCAGGCTGACCCCAAGGGGCTAAACTGCAGCCACTCAGTGGCTCTGAGTGGAGAATCCAGAAGCCACTCTTAGAAAAGATGTCCTACTTCATGGGCCTCGTCCAGCTTCTTGGTTACTCCAGATATCCACAAGGATTTGTTAAAACACAGGAAACAATAGTCTTGATTGGAGATCTGCTGTGTTCCACACAGCTCTGCCTAGTGGAGGCTTTTCAAGAACCGGTCAGTCTGTTTGTGGCATGTGTTCTCTGGCAAGCCTCACTGGGAGAGCGGAAGAGCAAGGATTTGAACAGAGCTTCTTATCTCCGAGGGAAGGCTGCCATCCAGGACCGCCACCTGGGGTGACACTGGGCAGGGTCAGACAGGAAAAGTGGCTGCTTCTCCCTGGGTCCTTGTTACTGAACAGGCAGTGTGGAAAATGATTAACTGGTTCAAGATAATTAGAGAAGGGAATGATTTTGAGAGCTGGCATGGCTGAGGGAGAGAAAACAGTGGACCACGGTTCCAGCTTTAGGCTCTCGCTCAGTATCCTCCCAGCAGGAAGGCGGACAGAGCGGAAGATCAGAGAGCTTTCTGGGCTATTCAGACCCCTTGGAATGGCTCTGAGGAAGGGAACAGGTGCAGCCGTGGATGGGGTAAGCCTACACGCTCAACTCATCACTGGCAACTCAAGACCAGTGGGAATTAGCCAGCTTAATTAACATTTCCAAATGGCCCAAGGATGGCTTCCAGTATTTCTAACCCAGAAGCAATGGCTGTGTCCTGGCCCTGGCCCTGGCTCTGGGCTTCCTCTTTTTGGTTGTTGGTCTTGCCCATCAACTTTGGTTCTGAATCAGAAAGCTGGGACAGCTGGACCAACGGGCAGGCAGGCAGGCAGGCAGAGAGAGCACGGGTCTTGTGTGCCTGCATGTGCATATGCACCTGTGTGAGGGCTAAGCAAGCAGGTGGAATGCTCATGACGTTTTCTGGCATTCTTCTCTTTCCTTTCCACAACCATAGTGTACTTGTATGGCTCTATGGCTAAACTGAACTAAATTGTACATTAAAGATTGATATCTTGGTTTCAACTTTTCTTGTCAGGCCCTCACGGAGACAGAGGTTTCTAGACCGTCTCGCTATCTCACAGAACATGAATACAAAGATCTCAGTTACATCTTAGCCGTGACAGGGCTGTTCACTGTACCAGACTGAATTCACATCTCAAAAAATGGCGAAACAGTACAGACATGTTTATAGCAGGAATATTCCTAATAGTCAAAAAGTAGGAAGAGCCTAAATGTCCATCAGCTGATGAACGGACAACACGAATGTGGCCTACCCTTACACTGGTATATTTATTTGTCAATATAAGCTACCACATGGAAGGACCCGAGGACATGCTGAGTGAAAGAAGCCAGTCACCAAAGACCACATACTGTGTGATGCCATTTATACGAAAGGTCCAGAATAGGCAGATCCAGAGAGACAGAAAGTAGACTAGTGGTTGCCCAGGGGTGGGGCAGGGGGGGTGGTGTTTAGGGGAGGAGTGGGGATTGATTGCTAGAGGGTTTATGGGGGTTTTTTGTTAGTCTGTTTTAGGATGAATTAAAAAGTTCTAAAATTAGACTGCGATGATGGTTGCACAACCTTGTGACTATACTAAAAACATCAAATTACGTGCTTTAAACGGATGAACTATACGGTAGGTGAATTATATCTCAATAATGCAGTTTGGAAAAAACGGCAAAAAGAACAGAAGGTGATCTGAGCAGCAACACTGTTACTTCGATTCCAAAAGTGACACAACGGAAGTGGCTACAAGGTTTGGAAAAATCAGATCTCCCGCGGGCACCCAGGGCAGGGGGACAGGGGCACCTAGCAATGCCAGCAGCAACTCTCCTCCTGTGTCACACCACAAAGTCTCAGCCGTTCTCAGAGCAAAGAAAATGGGGCTGCCCCTCGGGCCACACACTACTCTTCGCTTCGAGGTTCTCGAGGGTTTATCCTAACTTGAGTTCATCGGTCCTATAAACACCCAGGAGTGGCCTGGGGTGGTGAGGTGGGATTACAGTGTAATTCTCCACAGGACACACTAGGACTCTGTGTGCAGCTCAGGGCAACTTTTTACGTTCTCTAATAGTCAACTGCTCAGGAAAACATAGCAGTGACGTCTGCGGTGACTTGAGGGAAGACAGCGAGTTCAGGTATCTGTCTGAGGTGTCTGAGGAAACATCAAAGCAGCAATGGGACCGTCTGGTTGTTTCCCTGACAAAAGCTGTCCTGTTGTCTTCAGAGACGAAGGAAGCAGTTTTATTCCACAATTAAGATGTTTTCTTTATGTGGATTCTTTCTGCAGTGCTTCATTTGCCTCCTAAGGTAGGCGACACCTTGGTTAACTTTCAGTTACATTTCTCAGTTATCTGCGCCAAAGTGGGTGTGCATTTGCCACTGGACATGCTGTAGTGGTCAGAAGTCCTATAAAACAGTCCTTTCTGCTTTTGGGGAGGAGCATTTTGCCTTTGCCACAAAAGAAGGGCTCCCCCCGCCACAAGCAGGCACCAAGAAGTAGGGGGCCTCTCCGGGTGGGCGACGAGTCTCATCTGGCTCAGCACCTGAGCCCTGGTCTTGACATGACCAGCCGCCTGATAATGAAAAAACCAACCCTCCCCAGTTCCCAAACTGCCAAAGAGATGAATCTTGCTCTGTGGAGGGCAGACTGTGCGGAGAGCGTGCAGTAATGTGATTTCTACACATAGGTAAAGAGCTTTTACTACTCGTCGATTGTCCTAGAGACTATTTTCTCCAGAGCAAAACAATGCCTAGGAACCTTAACTCTCGTATCCTAGCTTTTGCGGATCATTGCGAGTCCTTTTAAGTGTCTTCAATGTTCTGTGACCGGGGATGGTTATCTACCATGATTCTCCCGTTAGCCCATGAGTTCCCGACCACTGGATTCTGGTGTGAGTCTGGGGTGGGGGATCTTAAGTAGGTGGGGGTCGTGTGACTGCAGGTCAAAGTTCTGCCCCATCTCCTTTCCACCTTTTCCCTCCCACCACGCAAACCTTCCCCTACAAGAGGTGGGTGTCACCATGCTCCCCTCATCTGTACAGTCCCAGTTAGGGGCTATATTCTGTGGCACTGGGGGTAGGGGTCGTCACTGAGGGCAGCTCTAGCAGCCAGTGGAGACCGTTCAGGGGGGACATCTCCTGGATCACAACATTCGTTCTTCAGTCAACATGTATTCTGTGCCTGCTGTGTAGCAGGGGATGGGAATACATGGGGAACAAAATATTACCTACCTAGTCTCCCTCCCATCCCTCCCCTAGAATATCCTCCCCACAGGGTTCAGAGTGATCTTTTTAATTAAAAATCATATCATGGGACCCACTGTTTAACACGCTCCAGGAGCTGCCCAGCTTACCAGAGTAATAGCCAAGGTTTTCCCCTAGGCCTGTGAGGCTGTTTTGACCTTCCTCCTCCTCCTCACCCCCTTGCTTGCTCTACCCTGATCATGGTGGGCCCCTCACTGTTCCTCAAATGTTCCAGAAAAGCACCAGCCTCAGTGCCTTGGCATTTGCTGTTCCCTCTGCCTGGAGTGCTTTTCCCCAAGATTTAAGTGGCTCACTCCCCACTTTCTTCAAGCCTCTCCTCAAATGTCACCTTCTCAGTGAGGCCTTCCCCAACCCCATTTTATTTTTTCCAAAGATTTTATTTATTTGAGAGAGAGATAGTGTGCGAGTGTGCAAGTGGGGGGGGAGGGGCAGAGGGAGAAGCAGGCTCCCCACTGAGCAGGGCACCCTGGGCTCGATCCCAGGACCCCAAGATCATGACTTGAGCTGAAGGCATACTCTTAACCCACTGAGCCACCCAGGCACTCTCCCATCCCCCATTTTAAAGGGCACTTCACAGCTCCTGACAGGAGAACAGCGTCTTTCTCGTCTGTCTAAAAGATAAGCCTCAGGGAGGGTGGGGCTGCTGTTTTGCCCATTTCTATGCCTTCCCTATTAGTGCACAGTAAATATTTATGGAATGAATGCCTGAAGGCCCTGGCCCCTGTGGGGCTTATGTGATGATGTTCCAAGGAGTGAAGCCACAGTTCCCATCTACTTAGGCTGTACCAAAGGTGCGTGTGTGTCCCCAGGATTTGAGCTGGACTGAGTTTTAATATCCAAATATGGCCTCTGGCAAGTCACCAGCTTTGAGTAATTGGACTAAAGAGCAGAGTCAGCCTAAGGGCCCGAGGAGTCCCATTTCTGGCTTCTTCCTTTCTTCTCTGTGGTCACCCGTCTCTCTGGAACTGTCACCCTGATGTTGTTGGGTGGGCCAACATCTCCTGGTCAGGAGAGTCTGGACTCAGAACGCTGCATGCCCAGATGTTATAGAGGGCTCTGCTGCTAACCAGAGTCAGGCTGTTTCTCTAGCTGCTTCTCCAAGCCCTGGGGACAGAGCTAGGGAGCAGAGTTTCCCTAACTACCACGCATGGGCTCTGAGACGCAAACAAGCTGCAGGGTCTGCCCGGACGTATCTCAGCAGCAATGGCAGGAGAACCTGTGCTCCGTGGTTTTGCCTGAGATCAGGGCGGGGGTAACAGGACCCTGCCACATGGGTCCTGGAAGATCTGCAGCAGCTTTCCTCACCCTTGGGCAAGATCAAGGTCAGTCGACCTTGCTGGAGAGAAGAGACAGGCTGGGTGACCTTGTAGGCCAAGGATGCTGCCACAGGTAACAGCTGAGCATGGGGGGGGCGGAGTGGGGGGAAGCTGGAGGGGCCTGGTGTGGGGACACAGGCAGGGGGATGTGTCCTCTATGCATCTGGGATTTTATTGTCTCGTATTCCTGAAGTGGTCGAAAAATAGCTTTTTGCCTTTTCTTTCTCTCTTTACAGTCTTAACAGAGATGCTGTGAGGTTTCTTCTGAGCTAAGAAATGAATTTTGGCCATGTCAGTGCTGTAAATATGTTATTTTATTTTTTAAACAAAGTTGACTGGTGTGTTTCCCATTTTTTAGGGATTTTTCCCCCTGGCCTTTCGAGGGCCTTTGAAGGTTAATCGGAGAAAAGCAACTAGCATTTCTCTTTATTATGCTATGTAGAGGTTTACTTCCTGGTCATCATCATATATGGCCTTCTGGAAAAAGATAATATAAAATATTCTTTCTTTTTTCCATCAGCAGACTTAAATCCTAATAAGAGAGCTTGCATTTGGCCTCTGGTTTGGTTTAGTTGTTGCT
Source organism: Ailuropoda melanoleuca (assembly GCF_002007445.2). Classification (NCBI taxonomy): domain Eukaryota; kingdom Metazoa; phylum Chordata; class Mammalia; order Carnivora; family Ursidae; genus Ailuropoda; species Ailuropoda melanoleuca. The sequence continues at coordinate 89,449,200 of NC_048230.1, forward strand.
AAACAGAAATTCAAGCAAAACCATGGAGTTTTCCAGGAACCCACCCTACCCGCTGGGATTTGCACCTGTTCTACCTACTAGAACAGGGAGAACACGACAGTCACAGCCATGGTTCACCAGGGAAGTGAACATGGGCTGTCAGAAGCTCCAGGTTCTTCTGAAACAAATCCTCAAGGTTATTTGAAATAAGCTTTAATTAAGAGTCATTTCCAAAAACTGTTTCTGAGAAAAATTCTCAGTACCTGTCGGCCATCTCTTGGCAACTGTGAAAGTGTCACGGGAACCGTAATTAGCAGTTAGGCAGGGAGGAAGATGCCACTTGCATTTAAAACCCTGTAAGGACTGAGAAATCAGAACTAAACTGAAGACAGCATTTCACAGAAAAAGCAGCATCTTCAAGTTCTTCCAAAGGAACAATTTAAATGTTATGTCGATACTTTAGAATGAACAATCTTGGGTCCCTTCTTTTTCTGGGAATCTGTCAACACCCCCAACATCTGCACCAGCCCCAGGGGCAGAAGGGTCCTCACACGGGCTCTGAAAGGAGTCATTTCTTCCTCTGTGCTGTTCCCACGTTGTCTGTCCCTCATTTTATTCTTCTTGTCCATCGCCTTCCAGTTCTCAGACATGTAATTCTTAGCAAGTGCAGGAAAGTTGAAAATTGACTGGCGGGAGACTTAGCAGTATATCTAATACGTATTACGTAAGTTTCCCTTCTCGTCTAGGCTCACAAGGCAGATGGCACAGCTCACCTCAGGGAACTCTCAACCCAACCGACCCAAACCATTGGCTCACTGTATCTTTCTTTCTTTTTAATATGTGGTGACGGTTGGGAGGTAACTCAACTGGGCTTACTCATAAGTAGCCATGTTTTAATGGGTCATGAATACCTGCTCTTCTCTAACAAGACTGCAAGCTCCAGAAGGGTAGGGAAGACACTGAAAATGAAGCTTCCAGAGGCTTCGTGTTCCCTTCAGGTGCCCAGCACAGTCCCAAGGGCAGGGGAGGGTAGGGCCAATTCAGGGATGGCCACGTGGGACAGGGAGTACCATCGTTTCCTATTGGAACAAATGTCTGTCTCCTCTTTCTTCCCTCTCTCTGAGAGGACACTGAGGAGAATATTAGCATTTTAAGATGGAAAAGGGATGAATAAGCATGAAGCAAAATCTAGTGCTAAACAGGGCAATGAAGAATTCTCTTTAAAACCCACAATACCATTTATGGAAGTATCCCGCATCCCATGTCAGTTATTCAAACTGCATTATGCGGTTTGTGGAGTACCCAGGCCCTGACTTCCCCTGCCTTTCTCACACGAGGCTTGGGCCATTTTGCTCATCACCGGTCCACTTTCACTAGGAGCTTGGGAGGCGAGGGGACCGAGGGGACCGCTGAACACAATCAGAGTTTGTGCTGCCTCTGCCTCAGGCCCAACACACCTGTGGCCTGGAGACAAGCAACAGCCTGAATCCTTCTATCCAATTGCTACCATATTCCTATTGCATACGCTTTAAGAAAGAAGTCATACACGTGTCACTCTCTAAAGAATTTACTGCCCATTATAGACAGGACACATGCATGTGCACGAGAGCAGACACACACGCGATTTACATATGCTGAGAAAAACCAAGACAGAAGTAATGACAAGTTAAATGGCACTAAAATGAGGACCTAACCATTCAGAGATGCCTTGATAGTGGTTCTCAGTCCTGCCTGCATCGTAGAATGCCCTCAGGAGTTTTTAAAAGAAAGTCCTCATGCCCAGGCCATACCCCAGACCCATACATGAACCTCTCTGGTGGAGGGTCATGCAGGAATTTGCAGGTGGTCCAGTATGCAGCTGGAGCCAGCACCACTGGACTTGGGTGATGGGATTATGGGTGGCTTAAAGAAAGCTTATGGATGCTTTATCCCCTTTTCAAGAAGTACATTTTCAGTTTTAAAAAAAATATGTCATGGGGCACCTGGGCAGCTCAGTCAGATGATTGTTCGATTCCTGATTTTGGCTCAGGTCGTGATCTCAGGGTCGTGAGATTGAGCCCAGGGCTGGGCTCCATGCTCAGTAGGGAGACTGCTTGAGATTCTCTCTTCCCCCCTCTCTCTGTCCCTTGCCTTTGCTCTCTCTGTCAAATAAATAGTTAAATCTTAAAAAAAAAAGTCATATGCAAAGGGGTCAGAATTGAGATGGACGTGGATAGGAAGATTTGGGCTGGCTCTGGGAAGGACAACAGGGGTGGAGGCGCTGTCTGAGTGGGGCGGTTAGCTGTTTGCAGGCCACGTGGCTACACTCATTTGACTACAGCCAAGTGTTCTGAGAGTGCCGAGTGGAGGTGGCCCTGAGTTCTTGAATAGACAGTGATGTAAGAGAACTTGTATTTAAGGGAAACTTCTGGATTATATAAATGGAGTTCCGAACTTTTATCCAGGTCTTTAACTAACATTAATAAAAAGTCAGCAGCCATGGCTCTGATGAATGGGACTGTCCCCACAGGGTGGGCGCTGCAATGGCATTTCCAGTTGTGGTCCCTGGCCTGCACTCCCTTTCTAGGGCATAGGCCAATGGGCATGCAGCAATGTATTCCAGGATGAGAAAGGAGGAATCGGGAGGCACATGTTCTAAGAGGAAGGCAGAAGGAAGATGGGCTGGAAGAGGTAGAGGGTTGCATAGGACTGAGTGAGGAAAAATGCGGGCATGACAGCCCAGCAAACACGGGCTGAGGGGGCCCTATGTGTCAGGCACTGTGCTCATCTCTTTACACATATTAACTTACTGAATCCTTACGAATACCCTTTAAGGCAGGTTCTTATTAGACCCATTTTACAGAATCAGACTGAGCCACAGAGTGACAGGTAACTTGGCTGAGGCCACACGCCTTTATTCCAGGGTTTGGCAGCAGTGTGTGGGTGCATGGTCTCTGGGCCCGGGTCCTCGTTGCGTTCCTAGCACCCCCAGAGTATCAGAAGGCCCTCTAGGTCTTGGGATGGCCTGCCTCAATGCTTAGGGCCTGACGTAGCCAGGGCATGGGGAAGCCTCTGATGCACATTTGTTCATGACATGAAGTCAGAGTATATTCTGGGCTTCAGTTCCCTCATCTGGTCCATGTGGTTGGTTAGAAGCTGGAATGAGAGGACCCCTGGAAGGATTTTTCAGCCACCACTAGGAGGCCACCGCGCAGACTGGCACAACTACATGGATGTGCTGGCCAGTGAAGTTATAAACGGTCACCCTAGTAACCAATAACCACAGCATCGTATACGAACAGCTCTGGTAATCTGAGTTTCTGCTGTTTACGTTTCCAGCACTATCACTTTCCCAGACTTCATTCTTATCTTATGAAGACCTTTTGAAGAACAACAATGAGGAAGGTACAGCTTTCCTGAACAGGCTCTGTTGGAAAAACACTGATATGGTATTGCTTCTCTCCTCTCAGAGAGGCAACATGGGTTTCGCACACTGAAAAAACTCTTATAAGTAGCTGGTTGGGAACTCTGTGACCAAGGTAACTGACAGCCAATGTTTGGTGACAGCTAACCAAGTAGGGGATGAGTCTTGGATGATGTCACTTACACCTGACTCCACTTTGGGAAGAAAAGAGAGTGTGGAACCAGGGGTGAGGGCCCCACTGCTAACTTGCCCATGGCCTTTGGTTGTCCCTTCTTGGCCTGGTCTTCACCTACTCAAAATCAATGTGAAGGGGTTAGGCTTGATATCTCCTGAAGCTTCCTCGAACATTCTGTGATGTTCTTTGCTGGCTTCAGAGAATTTATGAGGAGGGTGAATACATAAGAAATGCTATCAATCAAAACCTTATGAAGAACACTTCAACATGGAGGGAGGAATGGAGAAAGGGGGGCAGAGAGGGGAGTGGGAGAGACAGAGAGAGACAGAATGAATCTGTAACATGACCACCCTCAATGAATGGGGAATATCTGTCATCTTTGGGGGGGGTTATAGTTAGAGGCTGCCTTGTGCAGTGTCTGGGGATCAACCTGACAGCTAAGTGCCAGCAAACTGGCCATGTTGGGATCTGCATGCAGAGGGCAAACCTACAACATCCTGGCACACGTGAGCACTGCGCATGGTTCGGGGCTCCAGCAAGTGGAAGCAGGGTGTAGCTTTACTCCTCTCATCAAAGGCTGGTGGGTTATAAAAGGAGTTTGTGTAGCATCCACTTGCTAGGTTCACTTTGGGACCAGTACACCTGAAGTCTTAGGAGGGTCACCAGAATGACCCAGTGACACCAGGCAGAGTCTTCTGATAGTTTCTATGAACTTAATTTGAGAAAATTACTGGAGTCTTTTTTATCAGGTAGGTGAGCATAATAATCCTTTCCAAGAGGGCTCCCATGCACGTGGTGAGGGTGACCGATGACAGCTTACAGTTTTGTGCAGGAGTCGTGGTGGCAAGAGCATCCTAAGACCGACTCAGACTAATCTGCGTTAAGCTCCAAATATGACCTACATTAAAAGTGGCAGAATCTGGTGGAGCCTAGCGAGGAATTTCCTCCCACTTGTTCTAAATCCTGGAACCCTTACAATCTAGCCTATCATGGGAGAGGAAGTATTTCTGACCATATCTTGGAGAAAGCAAAGGTGTTTATGTAGGGCTCACAAATAAACAAAGATTTGTGCTCCCTCTGCTGGCTCCCCACAGCAATATTAAAGTAGAAAGGAACCAAAAACAGTGTTGGCATGTTCAGCAAACACTTGATTTGTGTATACTGAGAACAACTGGTTTAATTCGGTTTGGGACATTCTTTGAAAAAAAATCAATCTTCATGAGGGTCTGACCAAGGCACTTGGAAATTCTTAAAATTAGATATTAAAGTAGACATACCCATAGTCCTCCACTACCGAATTGCTAGCTGTGACTGTAATAGTGATTTGGGGATTCATTTATCAACAGACACAAGTAGATTCCTCCAAGGTTTTAAGGTCCAGACACAACCCTTAAAGCAGTTCTGGGGAAAAAGAAAATCTCGGGTTCAAGCTAAAGTTTCTTTTTTCTCCTCTTGTTTATAAGACCAGCTTCCAAAAAGTAAAGATTTATACTATTTATATCCTTTCCGATAATGTCAAACATTAGACTTGATTTTCCAAATCATTAGCATGCAGAAGAATGACCTCATGGTGAACAGATGCACTTGGCTGTGAGCTGCAGTGATTACATCAGTCCCGCCCAGCAGTCGAGGGCGCCCATTCCAGTTAACCCTTTGAAGGCCTCTCTGCCGGCCCCCCTTCCCTGGAAACATGCATGAAAACATAAGCCGAGTCTCTCACCCCGACGTGAGTGTGTGTGTGTGTGTGTGTGTGTGGGTGTGAAATGCATGTCTATACATGCGTAAACATATACACATATGTAAACACACACACGTGTTAATTGCAGCCAATAATTTCACACTGGCTACCTTTTAGAAATTGCTGGCCAAAAGGGAAGGAATCAAAAGGAACACAAACTATAGGGTAAGAAGAAGGCAGCTCAAACACCTATTATACACTGTGTATTATTACCAGTACAGGTAGTGGATGGGATAGGTATGAGGTAGGTGGTGTTTTAAAATAACATTTTCTGACTGGGAAAATAGTTTTGTTTTTTTTTAAATCTCCTTTTAAAAGGCTGAGTACACACCTATGAGCCTAACGATCGAAGATGATACATCCTCATCGGTGGCTGACAGTGAATCATGAAAAGAAGCACATGTACTTGGCCAGTGTGCCCCTCTATGGCTTCCTTGGGTGACAAGCAACAGCACGGGGGCAGGGCGAGTCTGAGAAGAAGGCATTTTCCAACAGCGGCATCTTTGGGCACAAGCCTCTCCCACTGAGCATGTTTCTTACTTATGCGTAGGACTCCAAGGTTGATATTATAGGCCTTCCCTCTAGAAATGGGGGCTGCTTGCTGCTACAAATACAGTGTGGAAGGAATACAGGGTTCAGGTTATTCTCCCTCTGCATTAACGACAAAGCCCCTTGCAGCGAGGATACAAAGAAAACCTGGGAGCCCCTAATTCCTCAGACTGTGCATATGCATGTGAGCAGGCGCCCAAGGCCTCGCTTTGATGGCACTGCTGGCCGAGATGGTCTGATTGGGTCCTAAGTGCACTGTGGGGGCTTAAGCCGCTCAGGGTCAATTTTTCCAGTTGGCTTGCTGCTTGGAAGAGCACAGTCCACCTCTGATTCTTAGTTTAAGCTAGCTGGCTCATCTGGGTTTGACTGTACTTGTCCCAAGAAAATAGGACTAACACTGAATAAATGAAAAATGTTTTCATCTGGAAAAATGGTAACAGGCCGGGATAGGGATTCCTCAAAAGCAAAACTGGCAGAGAAAGGAGGGGAGGATGTGCTTCTGAAAATATGCGTATTCATGGTCTGGAAATGCTCTGCCCTCAGCACATGGCCCCCCAATTTCGGTGCACATCAAATTCCTTTCGAGTTCCTTCCTAATCTTTGTTGTGGGCATATATGCAAATGGGTGATAGAGAACACCATGCTCGGACTTAAAATCGCATTCATGGATTGGCATGATATGTGCACCAAAAATTTGATCACTCAACATTCACTGAATGCCTTAAATCCTGAACATTGTGAAATGTCATCCGGATGCTACTAATTTGGAAAGAGGAAGACCAACATTTGTCTTAATAGCTCATCTTTCGTTTCACGTTCCCTTTGTACTGGTTCCAGTGCCCACTCATGAGCTGTCAGACCCTTATCTGCTAAGTGACTTTGGCAAATGTGATGCTTTTAAAGAATACTGTTAGCCACCGCCTCCAAACGGCGGGTCTTGGAGAACCCAAATCACTTCTGGAGACTCATGGAGACTCACTGAAGATGCTACCTACACACTAGCTCATTTGAATTGATCTAAGTAATTGTGAACTTTTGGAAAAGATACAATTAATTTATACAGATGCTAAAGTGTGCATAGGAAACAAAGTTCATCAATATTTATTTCAGGAACATCTTAATCTGGAGCCTTAAGAATGTAACACAGCTAAAGAATGTCAATATCTAGTTGTTATTTAATTTCTTCTAATTTTAAGAAACAAAAAGCTTTCTCAAGCGTTAAAAAAAAAAAAAACAAAAAAAAAACGCCACCACAAAAGCCCGCACAGAAAAATTAAGCCCCAGTATCTCATGAGGATGAGAAAGAGCTGACTGAGATCTTTAAAAAAATTAACTTGGCTACGGATCCTTCATGTTCTTTCACCTACACACTAGAAATGATTTTAAACCTCTAGCCAGAGTGGTGTGAAATCTTCATTTCCCTTGAAACTGATTTTTTTTTTTTTTTTTGGTTTTAGATAGAATGTTGGCAGAGTGTATAAAAGAATTCAATTCACAGCTGTTCTACTTTTTTTAATGTAAGAAACATTAATCAAAGCTTTAAGTTATAAGCTTTCTCATGTTGTTTAGTATTCCAGTTCAACAAAGATCAATAGAGGCCATCCCTGTGTTTCTTGACGCCTCACCAGGAAGCGGAGGCGTGATTATGTAAATCGCACGGCTCCAGCACCTCGGCCAGCTTGCTTATCTCTCAGGCCTTCTGCCTGCTGCTCCTGGCTCCCTGAGCAAGCGCAAGCCTCTCCCTCTTATCTCCCAACAAAGCTCGGAGAGGCAAGGATTGAAGCCAGCAATGTTAAACAATGATGCATGGCTGATTTTATTTGTAAGTGATTTATTTCACTGAATTTAATTTTTTCACTTTGTGTGTAAGATATTTGTTAACAAGTCAGGATCGGAGAAGTGAGGCGATGTTCAGAGACAATTGATACAGGTTAGAAATCTATTAAGCATGCTAACAGTTGTGTCTACACCGGTGGAAGAAGAGGGAGGTCCCTCATTGAGAATTTCAACATGCATTGACTAAATATCCCGTTTATTCTCTGAAAGGCAATTAATCTGTAATTACATGCAGAAATTCACAAGTAATTCTATTCTTTGAGAAAAAAAAAACACCCACAGTAATCATATAATCAGTTTAAGTGGTAGTACCCTTTTTTTTCAAATTGGAAATATAAAAAGAGTAAAATCTAAAAACAAGGACATTCACGGAAATTTCTGAAATTTTCCATTGGCGTAATAAATGAAAATGATTGAAAGCCAGTTGCTAAACAGGTTCCGCGCCAGGTGCTGCTCTGGTCGGCAGCTTGTCCATGTGACACAGACCACTCCAGAGAGAAAGCGTGCACGCCGCTCTGCTGTAATGACGGACCAGGGGACACTGTCCTTCCATTTCTCCTGCATTAATCCCTGACCCGAGTATCTCGGCAGCATAATCCCCATTTAGCATTAGTAGCAACGGCTTCGACTGTGAGGAACACTTTTTTGATAAGTAAGCACTGATTCGGGCATCGCTTTTAAACAACATATTCCCAGCTCAGCAAGAAACCCACACTCGTGAATGAACCGGAGCACATTACTGAGAAAAAGTTCATTAACCTTGCTAGATTCGGGGGTTAACAGGATAGCTGAAGAAAAGCACTGAGTGAACAGCTCGGATACAAAACAAATTAAAATGAATGTCATCATTCCTTTTGATATTCATTAGTTGATTCAGAGGGAGAATGCTCTTCTTAAATTTGCAAGCATTTATCTGTGAAAAACAGGTGTACATCTGCTGCTCGAGTGCGTCCTAAGCGCGGAGGGCAGAATAATGCAGACACTCACCCGTTCCACCGAGGGAGGGGCTGGGCGAGGGAGAAAAGACTTGGGCGGCGAAATCCTCAAACGTCATGACTTCTCGGTGGTTCTGAATTATTGCTTCGAGGTACAGAGCTCGCTCTTCGTAGCTGTGGTCACCGGTCAAGGAAGCAAGTGCAAGTATGGAATGACATGCAGAACAATGACACAGTTCACTTTGGTTTGATTATAGTTATGCAACTTTTACATGTGTTGGTTGGCGGGGGAGGAGGGGTGGGGAGAAAAGTACTTACAAGTCTGTTACTATCCTGCCAGGAAATTAAATATGAGTCATAATTAACGGTGAGATTCTGATATTGAGACCTAAGTTTCTCTTAGACTTTGGTTACATCCAACACCAGTATTCCTGAAAAATATGTACATCAATGGTTACAGAATCACAGCAAAAGATCGTTAAGCTTGATCCAAACAAACCAAAACAGAGGCCCTCGTTGGGGCGGCATCTCCTTCCACCGACGGCTGTGGGACAGTGTCGGACCTTCCCTTCCCGGGTCAGTGGATAGAACATTCTTCTCAGTCTCCTATAGAACGAACTGACGCTTGAAGCGGGAATTGGTGGTACACTTAAAAAAAAAAAAAAATGAGACGATGCGCATCCCTGGGAAGAGGGAAGGCCAGGAAGGTATGCTCCGAAGGGGTGCCAGTGCCTCAAGCCAGGATAGGCTAGAGCATGAGAAAATAGGAGCTCATAAGTGAGAGGCTCTAGCAGAGAGTGCACAATGCAATTTAAAAAAGAAAAGACTATTGCCTTTTAATTAAAACTGCAGTCTGGAACACACGCATTCAAATGTGTAATCAAAAACCAGTCACCAATAAAACTTACAAGCGTAACACGCTGAAGCAACTTTCCAGCTGTCTTAATAGGACCCCTGCGTGTGGCAGCCTTTCACAGGGCAGAAAGCAAATCTTCCCCTTTTGTGTATGGCTTCTGTTTCCTCAGAAGGTGAATCATGCACTTCCAATAACAGGATAACGTCAGAACAATTTGACAGCGGATGGAGGCACCGCACGTATGACTTTATGAATTAACACTTGGGGAAGTCGGCATGACGTCTCATTTTCCCCTTCCTAGTTATCAATGCAAAAGTTAAAAGACATGTTTTAGTCGTTTTGAAAATCATGCTAATTCTCCAGGAACACAGGGAACGTGGATCACCATCAATCAGTTCATTATTTGCTGCTCCGGAAGAGCAAAAGTAATTTCTAGCATTTCTCACTGGATTTTAAAACTATCTTTCCAAAATGGCCTCTTCACAAATAAAAGTTGGTGAAAATTATGCTTTTCCAATTAGCTTTTGGTAGTAAGCATGTGATTTAAGATCGTAAAATATTTTTCTATTTTCTTTTGTCAAAGGATGCATACAGCTTTCCCAACACAGCCCCTTCCTCTTCCTCCTCCCTTTAATTATATTCAGAAAAGAGTTTTTACACCATGAGACCAGAGGCATCCTGGGGCCATGCCGGCCAACGCAGTAGCCGCAAGCCGCATGTGGCTACCTAAATTTAAATTTAAATTAATTAAAACGAAAACAATAGCAATTCCGTTCCTGGGTCCCACTAGCTGTATTTCAAGCACCCAGCGGCCACATAAGCTGGGGTTACTGTGCTGGATTGCATGGACAGAGAGCATGCCCTTTGTCATGGAAAGAGCTACTAGGCAGCCCTCTTCCAGAATGTCGCTTTAGGCTTATTCTAGGCAACTTTAAAAAAGCAAAATGTGTTTGAAAATGTCAAAAGCGGCCCCTCTAATGGAGTCACCCTGCATTACGTAGATGGTCACCACAGCCTAAGGCCTGGGAGGTGGGGGCCTGCACTGGCTTCTCGAATGCAGGCTGAACTCCTGGTGACTCACCCTGACAAACGAACAGGCTGCCAAACTTCCACAGTGAGAGGCGTCCTCTCAGGCCCAATTCTAGAGGGACCCACTAATGCCATTCACGTCTCATTATGAACACGCTTATTCTGCACAGCACTTGGCTGTCGCGCGGCTCGGCCCTCCGTGCATGGCCCCAGCAAGCCGCTGGTCCAGGGAACAGCAGGACGTTAGGCCTGAGTGGCCGTCTGGCGAACAGGCACTCTGACACTAAGCTGGCACGTGCTGGCCCAGCAGGGGCCGAGCGAGGCGTGACAAATTACTCAAAGAGCTGAGCTAAACTTATGGCGGACAACCACCTGAGCCTTAGGACAGCCGTGGCCCGCTGTCAACGCGCAATTCATGGCTCCCCCTTTCAGACCGCAGTCTGCTTGAGGGCCCGGGTTAGAGCCGGCGCAGCCCTCTAAAGACCTGTCATGCTCTGCCTAGAATGGTCCTGCTGTTTCCTGAAAGGCCCCACTGCGTCCAACACGTCCACATACGGTGCTTGGGACAGTGGTGAACAAAACAAAAGTGCGGGTGCATTTTGCTAAATAAACTCTAGGAGCCGTGTATCTGGAAGAGTGGCTGCTATGCTCATCGAGCTCACGGGCCACCCTACAAAGAGACGCCACGTAGAATACCATGTAAACCGACATCAGACAGCAGCCCGTCATCCTCACCCGGGGATGACACCAGCCAACTCGTAAGCTCGTCCTTGTCAAGCCTGAGAAATTTGGGCGCCTGAGAGCAAGTCCAGCACTAGAGTTACAGGGAGGTGATAATCAAGTTTTGAGATTCTCTGGCTCAATGAATATTTATGGTCTGACTCCTAAAACAAGGCACTGTGGGAGACAGCACAAAAAGATGCTTCCAGAACCAGATTACTAGAGGAGGAAGTGGTTACCTCACAGAAGATTCCCAATCTTGCATTCACGCCCCCAACTGTCACACGTAGCACACACTCCCCCACCCCCAGGCTTGTCCTGTGCTGTCACCGGAGCGTTAACAGCGCTAAACTGGGTGTTGTCATTTAGACAAACATCCATTAGGGACTGCAGGGAGACCAGGAGATCACCAAATGCATTTTCACTCACGGCCCACGCCAGGGCATGTAAACACCATGACAAAAAGAAAACAAACACCACCCCAATCCTGGCAGTGTTTAGAAACAGAGAAGGAGCTCAGGGTGCCAAAAATCATTTCTCTTAGTAGCTTTAAAAAACGTAGCTCTGGGATTTAACGGAATTTATTAGAACTACTCGCAAGGGCAATTAGGAGCAGTATCACCTGACATTAACATCTTTAGGGCTTCAGGGCTGGTTGCTCTGTATAAAATTAAAAAAAAAAAGCATTTATAACTTAGACATCAAAACGCTTCTAAGGTTCTTCTCATGCATAAGACGTGTTAAGATATGACGAATGCTGTAACAATGCCAGGCAGTAGATGGTCAGTGCCTCTGGCTGAAGGCAGGTGGCTAAAGGGGCACCTGGTCACAAATTCAGTACCTGTTCTGATACGGGCCATTGCCCTGCTGTTCTATTAAAAAGGCCACTAATAAGTGTAAAACTTAAATTCTGTTCTGAATTACTATCCCCTTCAAAACCGCACACGGTAAAGTACTTTCTTAAAGAGAAAATTTTCCCTTTGATTACTCAATTCAGAGAGCATTCAAATTACTATCTAGGAACCTCTCTTGGTTTCTAGATATTTTGAGCTTCTTCAGTGTCCATGTTTTCACATAAGAATTTTATCATTTACCAATGTTTCTTTATTTAAATAAAGAGGCTATATATCCTTGGTGCTTACATTTTATCAAAAGCTTCCAAGAGAACTTTCTGAGACCCTCAAGACACATTCAGCTGGGTTGCAAAAGCCCACGAATCTGAACCCAACTCCCCAGCTTTATTCTGATGATTATTTGTTTTTATTTTTCAAAATGGCAGCAGGAGCATGACAGGAAGGGGCTTGCCTTTTGGAGGAAGACAGGCCTAGGTTTGAATTCCAGTCCTCTCTCCCACCCACTGGGGGACCCAGAGCAAGCTGCCTCCAGCCTCGGTAGCCTTAGGCGTAAAGCAGGGATGCTGATCAGAGGATCAGATGGAATCCTATAGTGAAGCCTTGACCCAGGTTCCAGCACACAAGAGAAGCACCACAGATGTGGACTGCCTGCTCCCCTTCCTCCCGTCATGTGGGCTTCTGGGTTCGTCTTCCAGAAAGTGGATCAAATAGGGGGAACCTCTGTGTCAGGCTTTAGGACGAGCAAGGCTCCTTTCTGCTAGACCCCTCCCTGTGAGGTCCCCACAGTACGGATCAGGAAATGGAAGCACAAAGGGTTCAAGTGATTTTCCAGAGTCACAGTTACGTGGTGGTGCAACTGGGACCAGAACCCAGGTCTTCCAACCTTTACAGCTTTTGGCTAATATATCTTGATTTCTAGGGTACATGGGGTTAAGTTCAGGATTTCGTGCAAGGTTGGGAGCTAAACTAGTGGTGAGGATAAATCAACCGACTTAACTATACCAGGGTATGAAAATCAACCTGAGTCCATAGGTTTAAGCTGCATCGACACCCACAGACCATGCTGACTTTATAAATTCGGAAAAATAACAATTACTTCATTTTAATTTCTTTCTACTTATTCAGGCTATGTGTTTGTTGACTGCTGTTTAGGACTTTCAACTCCTTCTCTTGGAATAACTCCATCTGTTTTTTTGATTGTTTTTAAGGAAAGGGGAGAACTGTTTGCAAGAATCTCTATTGCAGGTTGTATCTTTTTTTCAACCCCTGAAACTCTTCTTGCCGGGACCTTCTCTAAGTTTCCAAGGAGTGGACACCAGACCCAGCCCAACAAAGCAGCCTTGGAGGAGGCTGCCTACTGAGGTCAGTATGTGTGTGTCCTGCAGTGGTTTCCATACCTGTCCCTCGTTATCTTTCTTAACTCATCGCAGCCCCTTATCGCTGACACAAGCCTGCGCAGAGCTGGCTGCTCCGATGACTCTGCAAACTCCTGCCCACGGCAGTGGTCTACAAAGGGAGGGAAGCCAAGTTTTGGCACCACCTGGGAGGCTTTGGCCAACCCCGGGACCCTCGGATAAATTGTGGCACTTGCAAATTTTGCCACCATTGCTTGTTCCATCCCTTGAGGATAAGACAGGGGAGAAAAGAGAACCTCCTGCCATAGTTACTGTATAGGACCGTCTCATCCTAAGCATCCTTGTATTAGCTTCCTGTGGCTGCCGAAAGTGACCACGAGCTGGGGGGCTTAAAACAACAGAAGTTTATTCCCTCACAGTTTTGAGAAGCCAGAAGTTCAAAATCAGGGCCTTACTCCCTGCAGAGGCTCTAGGTGACTGCATCACTCCTCTCCCTGCCTCTTTGGCTATACTGCCTCCTCCTCTTCTCTCTGTGTCTCTTATCAGGAACTTGTCATTGGATTTAGGATAATAAACTTGGATAATCCAGAATGATCTTCTCATCTTAAGATCCTTAACTTACTTATAGTTGCAAAGACCCTTATTGAAATAAGTTAATATTCACAGGCTCTGGGATTAGGTGTACCTTTTTGGGGGGGCCACCACATAGCCCACAGTACTCCTCGAGTATGAGTCAGGTTTATCCTTACATTACTTGCTACCCAGCTTATATGTGCTTTACACAGTATTTATTGAATGGATAAATGATTGCCTAGGATCTGTGCCCACTGTTCTGGGATATGACATTCTTAGATATATTCCAAGCAAAGGCAGTTTATAAGGAGAAATTAGAGAATTTTCAATTTGAAGTAAAATTCTGCATAGATTAAAAAAAATAAGTGATACAGAAGAAAGTATGGGGCAAACTCTTTATGACCTTGGGATACGGATTAATTTATTAAACAAGAAACAAAAAACATGAACCATAACGGGGAACACTGGTACATCTTAGGATATTCAAATTAAGAACTACTGTTTACCAGAATACCATAAAGAAGGTAAAGCTACAAGGCAAAAAGTGGGAGAAGTCATCTGCAACACCTAACTGTCCAGAATATATAAAGAACTCCTGCAAATTAATAAAAGAACCAAATAATCTATTAGAAAAATGGGCAAAAGACACAAACATTTCTGGAACATAAACTATGAACGGATGTTAAGGTGCTTAACATCGCTAATAATCTGGGATTATTAGAGCCACAATGAGATACCATTTTATATATACCAGACTGGCAAAACAAAACAAAACAAAAAAACTAATAATGACAATTATCAGAGAAGATGTGGGGCAGAGGAACTCTCAGAGCCTACTGGTAGGAGATAATTGGCCTAAATTCTCGGGAAGGCAATTTGACATTATCCAGGAAAGGGCAGCAATTCCACAGGTAAGAATGTTCATCGTATTCTATAGACAACAGCAAAGTCAAAATAGAGAGAGAAACCATTTTTAACTTTTACTGATAGATGTAGATTCATAGAATAATATATAGCAGTGAAAATAAACTATAGGTATGAGTATTAGAATGGATGAAACTTGAAACAATGCTAATGAAAGAAGTAATTCACTGAAGATCATGTATGGCACAATTCTAACTACATACATTTTTTTAAAAAGAGGCAAAGTGAAACATACTGCTTTAGGAATACACACATATGCAGTGAGACTATAACCTAGATTACCTCTCTGGGGTGCAAG
Source organism: Ailuropoda melanoleuca (assembly GCF_002007445.2). Lineage (NCBI taxonomy): Eukaryota > Metazoa > Chordata > Mammalia > Carnivora > Ursidae > Ailuropoda > Ailuropoda melanoleuca. Next base: position 89,464,424 of record NC_048230.1, read on the forward strand.
GGGAAGTAGCACACAGAAGGGTCACAAATACATTGGTCAGTACACATGGAGGGGCCAGGATGGGGGCATATTTTATTGTTCTTTAGGACTTCTGTAAATGCTTGTGGTTTTCTAATCTATATAAAATATTTCATAGTGAAAACAAGCATCTGGTGAGAATGGAATAGAGTACCAATCAAAGGGATCTTTTCTCACCTCTTCAAAGGACAGGATGAGCTTCTTTAAGCCAAAGGCAGATACGAAAGGTATAAGTTTGGTTGTTAGAGATAACAATGATAGACAGGTTTGTCTGATTCAGACACAGAAAAAGCAGAAAAGAGGCAATGCTATTTTTAAGGCCTTAGTTCCAGGAACAGACCAAAATATGAGAGCTCCACATTTTCAGAAAGTTGTGGAAAACTTTGGATACAAATGCCATTCATGAGGAGGAGGGTATTGCTCCAGAAAAAATGTTTCCCTACAAAGATACTTTTGCTAGAATGATCACACACTACGAATGACAAAATGGACTGAACTAGAGAAAGGTTAACATACTATCTGTACACATGGGCCTGTGTGCGTGATTTCTATACAGCATCCTACTCGGCTTAGTACACTTGATCTCAAGTGAATCTACCATTTTCAGAAAGCAAGTCCATTTCACTCAAGCATGCATCCATTCAGATATATGTGCTGAGCCCCCACCAGTGCTTGGGAATGGGCACACAACTGGGAAATGGGACAAGCACACAGAATAAGGGGAACTGTTCTTTCATCAGTGCCAGGTAGGAGAGCAGGGACCAAAAGGACACGGAAGTCTCAGAAGGGGTGACCAGAAAGGGGTTAGCCAAGAGGGAGCAGGGGAAGGCAGTGGTAAGAACATTTCAGCTGCAGAGAGGCATGAGCTGGAAGGAGCTCTGGGCAGGTTCAGAAAGTGAAAGGAGATTGGAACCCCAGCATAGCAAGAAGGGGCAAGGGGTACAGCTGAAAGACTGGAAGGGGCTGGGTCACAGGAGGCCTGAATGGTCTGAGGCAAGGGAGCAATACGGCCTCATTTAGGTTTCCAGATCATCCTGAGAAGATCTACCACTACTAAGGAGAGTCTAGAGTGCCCTCAAGTTTGAAGAGGTCAATGCTGACTTGGTCTATATGATCCATCCATGGGCTTGTACAAATGTCTCAATATTTTATACTTGTTCTTTGCCTATTTCCAGGACATATATATTTTGAGCTAGTGGAAATGGTAAGAAGGCTACTTGCAGATTTGAAATGACCATAACCTCTGACAATGGTCTTGACAGAGAAGGGGTCTGGCTGGGGGATGTGCCTGACTTGGAGGGAAGAGGAAATGGAGCACAGGCCGAGTTGGAAGCAGCCCTCCCAGGTGAAGCAGAGAACAAAGTGCTATAGACAAGACAGTGGGCACATTCCTCACACAAGGACAGATGCTGTGCTCACAGAAATCTGGTAAAAAGGAGATTATTTAAGATAGCCATGGATTGAGGAATGCTACCCTGAATCAAATGCTTAAAATATATCTATAGATATACTTTAAACCTAGTAAAAACATGCATTAGCAGTTGCAGAGTGTCTGAGCTCAGAGAAGGGACAACTATGAATAACTTACAAAACAAGGAAATTAATGAGCCGATTTCCTCTGTTGGTCCTACCACCAGTAGTTTTCGGAAGAGAGGATGCAGAGGAGGATGATAACACATTTTCATTTCTTGGGCAGTGTTCTGAACAGTGATCAAAGGATAAAGCTTTAAAATGCTCACTGGTCTCAGATATGACACCAAAAGCACAAGCAACCAAAGAAAAAAATAGAAAAATTTATCAAGAAAGTGAAGGGACCAGAAAAAAAAAAAAAGGTGAAGGGACAACCCACAAGTCATTCTGTGGGAAATATTTGCAGATCATTTATCTGATAAGGGTCTCATATCCAGATTATATAAAGAACACTTATAATTCAATAATAAAATGACAATTAAAAATGGGCAAATGATTAGAATAGACATTTCTTCAAAGAAGATAGACACATGACCAACAAACATATAAAAAGATGCTCAACATCATTAGCCATTAGGGAAATGGAAATTAAAACCACACTGAGATACTACTTTAAACCCACTAAGATGGTTATAATCACAAGGGCAAGAATGAACAACAGAAAGTGTTGGTGAGGATGTGGAGAAACTGGAATTCTCATACCTTGCTGATGGAAATGTAAAATGGTACAGTTGCTGAGGAAAAGCTTGGCAGTTCCTCAAGAGAACTGAAAGTGTATGTATGCACAGAGACCTGTCCACAAATGTTCACAAACGGATGGATAACCAAAATGTGGTCTATCCACACAATGGAATATTATTCAGCTACAAAAAAGAATGAAATACCAAATGTGCTACACAATGGATGACCCTTGCAAACAATGCTGAGTGGGAGGCGGCAGATACGAAAGGCTACATATTGTGTAACTCCATTTATATATATGTCTAGAATAAGAAAATCCAGAGTCAGAAAAGGAATTCGTGATTACCAGGGGTTGTGGGGAGCAGAGGAATGAGAAGTGACTACCAGTGGATAAAGGGTTTCTTTTGGGGGTGATGAAAACATTCTGGAATTGGGTGATGCTAATGGTTGCACTATCTGGTGAATATACTAAAAACCGCTGTACTACACAATTTAAAAGGGTGAGTTTTATGGTATGTGAATTATATCTCAATGAAAAACTATCCCCCCAAATGCCTATGGTATGCAGTACACACTATATATTGTGGGGAGGGTCTTTGAATAAAAAGATCCTCCACTGACCACACTCTGGAACAGATGGACAATGACCTGGCAGAGAACAAAGCCCTCCAGGCACTGTTGCTGGATCATTTATTCATGGAACATACCTGAAGAGGAGCAGACCAGGTGGCAGGGACTGTTCTAGGAGCTGGAGGGAGCAAGATGAGAAAGATCACAGCATTCATGACCTATCTCGGAAGACAGACATCCATCACCTGTGAGGTGGTAAGCACCCCATGGATCGAATGGACCAGAGGGTGTGTGAGTCCCTGTGGAGGGGGAGTGGTCTAGGTCAGGCTGCAAAGGGCCTGTCATGGCAGGAGCAGTGACAGTCTCTAGCATTTGGGAATCACTGGAGTTTTTAAACAGATGAACAGTAAGATATGACTGATACTTGAGAGATAATGGCGGGGGAGGGCATGTATGGAAGGGCCTGGAAGGGAGAGAGATTGGAGGAAGGGAAACTAGTCAGGGAGAGAGACGTGGCATGGGCCTCAAGAAAGCAGGGGTGGAGGGAAGGGAAAGGAGGCATCAGACTTAGGGTTGCTCACGCTTGGTGACAGAGGGAGAAGGCAGGACAAAACTCCAGGTATCAGGGCTCAGGTGACGAGGGGAGTCTGAGGGGCCGGAAGGGATGTCAGGGGAGAAATACTGGACAGGTGATAACTGTGTCCCAGCAGAGAGGCCTGGGCTGGAGATAAGGAATGATGAGTCACAGGTTTGGAGATGGTCTTAAAGGAGAAAAGGGGACCATGCAATGCTGGGAACTCCTTCCTAGCCACTTCCATGGAAGGGGGCAGAAGTACATTGGTAGGAAAGGACGGTGGAGGGACTGGGGAGGGAGCCATGTCACAGAACCCTGGGAAGGGCATTTCTGGAAGGAGGAGCCTCTGCTCCAATTCACTTCTGTATCCTTAACATCTTCCCGGAGAATACTCCATAGGTGGGCTGGGTTGGCATTCAATAATCCTAAATAAATGGAGTAAATTCCATAATCATCAAGACAGGAAAAGGTGCCAGTTACAGCCTAAAGCCATACATCATTTTTTATAGAGATTCTGTTTGTCTTTGAATATAATGCAAATTTAAATTCTAGGACTCTTTAAGATCCCAAATAAATGAATCATTCAAAGTAAATGTCACAGCCTGGTAACGGATGAAGAGGATAACTTTACTGAACAATGTAACCCGATAAAATGGATGTTCAGGGAAAGGAAATTAAACACATGGAGGTATAAGATATTAGATTAGGTTTCAAGCACTAATGAGATACACTCCTAGAGAGGAAAGCAGTGCACTTCTGCTAAGAAAGAAGAAAATACCCATGTAACCAGGTTTAAGAATAATTCTGAGGAAATGACAAGAGTAAGTGGAAATGGGACAGAAATAGGTTTGCTTCAGGCTATTAGATTACAAACTTTTGGAGGTCTGCTCCCATATTCCCGTGTCCTTCCGGCACAGGGAATGGAAGCTTTCCCTCTCAGGATCTGAGATGCTCCAAGGGTGCAATGGATTGTATCTCTATTCACGTCAGCTCTGTTCAGGGGACTGATTTGTGAAGGACCACTCCCGTTTCCATCTCCTCAGGTGCTGTGAGTACACCTCACCTCTGGTAAATCACCAAGACAGAAAGGACCCCACGACACTACCACTCCAAGTCTCTGGCGGTAAAAACATGAGCGACGAGAAAATCAGTCCTTGGGCCTATTTAACATCTGGAGAACATGCTGTCAAGTGAGTGAGCAAGGACTCCACAGGCCCCCTGGCTGATGAAAATGACCCAAGAAGTGACGAAATCAATACGAACAACAGAGAAGCCCAAGGGTGTTGCCATGCTTATGCCAATAGCGTGGTTTCTGGGAGGAAGGGAGTCCATGTCACTTGAACTGCTTCTCTTTCACAGATTTCCATTCACCCTAAAGATACGGCATGCGAAGGGCTAAAAAATGTACTCTCAGGCTTAGCTGGAGAAATGACTACCTCTGACACTCTGTTGGCATTCAACATCCATGTAAAAGTCACAACTAAGTGTAAAACAATGAGAAATGCGGAACTGGCTCTGAAAGTCTGGAATGTTCTTTGTTGCAAGGTATAGAAAGGGCAGACAATTGAAATACAGGTAAACATGGATTTTTCAGCTCCAACTTTATCGTCACTGACCGTAAGAAGAAAGTTATTACGAATACATTACAGGTATTATTTAGTGCAATGTAATTTGAACTGAATCATCCAATATTTATGCTTCTAGCGCTCTCGCTTTTGAGGCGAAAGTGCATTCCATGTGACCTAACAGATTAGTTTATATCTAGGTTGATTCTAAAAATAAAACAGATTCATGATGATATATGATAGATAATAAGAGAACAAAGTCAACAAGGATAAAAAAAAATCTTCTCTGGCAGATCTTCTGGTTATCCTTCTCTTGAAATATCCTGTATAGTTGCCTGTCAACAACCCACTGGGCCCAGAAGAAGTAGGACAGGGCTCAGGCATGGCAGAATTAAATTTCCTGGCCCAAAGTATTTGCACCGAGCTCTATACAGACTTCCTTGATTTTTCATTTCTGCAAACACTTTGGGTGAAATACTCCTTTTTATGATGTTTATAAATGAGCTGTATTTGTTTTTTCTTCTTTTGAACATTTAAAAACAGAAATACATCTGAAAACAAAAGAATATTTCTATAGTTCTATAAAAATGATTATAATGGCTTAACGGCATCTGAGTTTTCCAGGAAGATACTCATCTTAACACCAATTATCAGATGACAAGGAGAAACTTCAAGAAAAGTTAGGGGGTTACCAAATGCAAGCGACCTAGAAACTGAAAATCAGCTCATGTGAAGGGTGCCAAGTGGCCTCCTCTGGCCTACGCAGACTCTGCTTTACTTGGTAAAATAGAACATCACAGCACACCTGAGTGATAGCTCTCACTGCTGACCCAGCACTTGAAACTCAATACACCCACAGACTTAGAGCAAGAAAATTATCGAAACCTAACTGGAAATTTGGGGAAATTCTAATAAAGCTCATCCATGATCAGAAGTAGCAACACTATGTTTGCCACTTAATATTAAAACAACTGATTTCTGGCAATTGAAGACAGAGCGTGATGCAAATGGTTCACGTAGGCAGAAGCTACACCAAGGGGACACAGAGTCGAACTGTCAGTGGCACCAGGGGAAGACATGCATGGATGCAGAGAACTGTAGAACGGCTCCAACCCTAGGCATGGCCATGCCTGCCAACAGACATGGGTCCCCATGCAAACCCCAGGTGGTCAGATGAGCACGGAGAATGCTAGTTTCATGAACACTGTGATTGGGGAAGGGGTTTTGAGTAGCTGGAAGGCCAAAAGCACCTTTTACTCCTCTTTACATCTGTTCCAGCAACCGGGTCAGTGTTAGGTTTAAAAAGCCATAAACATATATAAAAGTTAAATAACATAGTGGGGAATTTTTTTGCTTTCAAGGTTGGTCACAGAAATTCCCAGGGGCTGATGGAATGACTCTGATTTCATTTCTGTTAAAAATTGTTTGTCTGGATGAAGTAGTCTAGCTGCTTTGCACGTCCTTGCATGGGTGTAGATGAAAGTAGTGTAGACAAGCAACCTGTTTCCATTGGGCCCCAGAGCCTGCAAGGCGGTTGCGATGCATTCCTGTGGCACTCCTCCTTCCTGGGGAGAAAGAGAAACCGCCCACAAAGAAACTGGCAGAGGTCTCAGGGAAAAGGCCGACGTGAGGTTCCGGCACGGTGGTTGCATGGTCTTGAAGATGGTCAGCAACACACGGTGTACAAGATGCCCTTTTACAAAAGCACTCCAAAGGGAACAGTCCTGGTCCTGACAGCCCTCCGGGAGGTGTCTACAAGATGGATCAAACTGTATCCTGAGTATAAGTTAGCCCCAGGCCCAAGGCACCTCCCCTGATGTGGCATTGAACACAAACTGCTATTTAGAGAGTGATGCCAACTACAATGATGCCTGCTTTCCACAGGCCAAGACTGTGCTAGGTGTTTTACAGACTGAATCACATCTCATCCTTGCAACCGCCTGTACAGTTTTTCTATTACTTTTTTCATTAGAGAAGGAAACCGAAGCACAGAGAGCAAAACAGGCTCCAGACCCCTCAGATGGTAAATGCCAGGGCCTGGACTCAAACCCCAGCAGCCGGATTTTGGAGCCCCCCACGCTTAGCTATGGCCTTACTTCTTGAGGTCAGAATTCTCCCTTGAAGACAAAATCCTGGTGTAGCCACAACTAACAGAAGGCCCAGCTCCATCCCCTTCCTGGTGTTTTTATGGAAACCTGAAGGAAGAAATGGAAGCTCTTTTCCCATCCCCTCCAATTCAGACACTATTCTCCAACTTCAGGAGAAAGAAAACTCGAAAGATTTTTCCTCCTGCCAATTAAATAAATATCAATGCTTAGATCCCAAGTAAGTATTTCCAGCTATAACATGAGAGAAATTCTTGTGGGTTAGGACAGGGACAGGGTGACTTTTTCACTAAGCCCCGCTGGTGTGCAATTCCTCTGTCTGCAGGGTGGGACTTCTGTAGCATGGGAACCCCAGGTCAGGCCATCCTTGCACTTGGCAATGCAGACGCCTCTTTCCGTCTGTCTCTCATTCCTTAATTAAAACTACCTCCCGGGGCGCCTGGGTGGCACAGCGGTTAAGCACCTGCCTTTGGCTCAGGGCGTGATCCTGGCGTTATGGGATCGAGCCCCACATCAGGCTCTTCCGATATGAGCCTGCTTCTTCCTCTCCCACTCCCTCTGCTTGTGTTCCCTCTCTCGCTGGCTGTCTCTGTCTCTGTCAAATAATTAAATAAAATCTTTAAAAAAAAATAAAATAAAACTACCTCCCATCCCTGGCAGCCTTGCCCAGATGCTGGCGTCCTCATTCCCCCAGGGCCTGGCACCTTGTATCTGATGGTGGACAGTGCGGGGTGACCACTGAATTCTTCGTGCTTCTGGTGATATTCCCATTCACCTGCTGTGGTATTTTCCATGGCTTTCACCTGACACTGGATAGTGTCATGCCAATGACCCCGCAGGTTGTCAGTTAGAGGAAACCAATTTTCTTCATGAGCTATGGTTAAATCTGGCTTAGGGTAAACTGTGGGAGGGAAGAAGATTTTTATGTGTGTAGGTTTTCTTTTGTACTTGGAGAATATATGTCATCAGGTGGAGAGTGGATATTCAATCCCATCTGACTGTGACATTTGGATAACAGATTCAACATCTATGCTACATTTCAGGTAGGTACCTTTGAGTATCTAGAAATTTTCCATTTTCCAGAGTAATGCAGAAAGAAATAAAGAAACAAGGCTGACCCAGTGGGTACAAAGATCAGAATCAGAAGTTCTCTCATAATAACACATGCTTTAAAAAGAAAACATACAGATAAAAAATGATGGGTGTCTACATCTTGCTTTTATATGTCATTATATTCTGCGATTATCCTACTTCACACTTCAACTGAAAACTGCCTGCTTTTATGTTTTATATGCAAAACTCCCTATCAGAAATCCTGTTCATTCTGACTAAAATATATTTGTCCATTACAAACAGAAAACAGCCCTGAATGCTGTTAAAGATCAAATTCCCAATACACAATTCTCCAGGACTTTCCACATTTGGGTCTCATAAAGTCACTCAATATCATCTTCATGACTAAAAATATAACTGCAGTATTACTTAAAATTATAATCAAATCATTGTCCTGCAAATTAAGACACTTACTCTTGGAAAAAATAACTAAATTGAATTAGGTGTGTCTTTTCTTGATAGATCAAAAGCAGGTCCATTAAATCACCAGCTTTATATTATTAATGGCATAAGACATGGCCCAGATGAGGAAAATGTCCTTTGGAGCCACTTTGTATTTTATTTAAAGAGAGCTGGAGATGTTCTTCACAATTCAAATGTGAAGTAGATTTGTATCACATGTCCCCAGACCAGGAAGGCAGATATGATCCCCAAGAAGTAGACTATCCATACCAGAAAGCCTAGGTTCCTCTTCCCTCAATTCCTTATTCCGTCCAATTATTATGCCTGCTGCTCTCCCATCCATCCATCCTTCCAGCCATCCATTCATCTAGTTACCCACCCTTCTAACATTCCTTCCTTCCTTCCATCCACCCAGTCTTCTAACCATCCACCTATCCATCCATCCAGCCAGCCAGCCAGCCAGCCAGCCAGCTGATATTTACTTAATGCTTCCTATGATAAATCCATTACTCTTCCTTCAAATGTTAAAAAAAATACTTCCTTCCTTCTCAATTCTCTTCTAAGTCTTGGCATCTATAATATTTAACACTCAACCGTCACAGTAAGTGTTATAGTATTTTGTGGGGGATTCTAAAACATATTATGGCTCTAAGTTTACATTTTAATTAGCCTGAGTTCTAGCGGGGCAAACCTCAGTTAGAATAAAAGACAATCCTTATGAAATAAACAAGAACAGCCTGCCCAGTGTTGGCACACTGCTCTGCCCTTTTGTAGCCATAAACCCATGGGGTCCTCTTGGAAATCTCAAACCATAGATGCTGAAGCTGGGACATGGAGCAGAAATGATCCTTCTGAGACTATCCAGCTAGTACTGGGCAGGGCTTGAACTCAAGCCCAGGCTGATTTGTTTCAAATGCTAGCCCCTTCTACTCTCTTATGCTGTCTCAGTTTAATTTGAATATTATTTCAGTTAAGAATTTGCAATAGTCATGCTAAGTTAATTCACAGATACTGTTATTTGCTAACAGGAAAGGTGAAAATACAGAAATTAGATTCTTCTCTCTCCCTCCAGAACCAAGAATAGTACACAATAAATTGGCAATTTTTATAGCTAAACTGAAATAAATGGTGACTTCCAAGCTGAATTATTATCTGTATTATTGATGTAAGAGACCAGAATTTAGAGTAATAAACTATATTAATTCAATTCTTTCATTTATTCATCAGGGAGGGCTTGGGAAATTTAAATGAGTCCATTTAAAGCAAAGTTGATCTTACTCTGCTTATATTTGGTCACATCTTTAAGACAATCAGTATATAATTCTAAAGTTTTGTTAATTATTTCAAATGGACATTTTCAATGAGAAAATAATTTAGCATTATCAGATATGTACTTTGAAGTTGCAACATGCTTCAACACCAGAGAACAATGCAGCTTTTCATTGCAAGATCCCTTTGGCTTTTGCTCCACAATCAAAACGCTGAGAGGCAATAAGAAGGGATTGTTATTCTTCAATTGTTATCTTTCAAAAGTAATAAATCTTCTGGCAAATCCTTATTTTTTAATTATGTGCTACTCGGTGTCATTAAAAATCACTGAAGAGGATACACTGGTCTTTGCAATGACTAAGCAAAAAGAGGGACTAGAGACACACGTGTTGTGGTAGTAGCATGGTCTAAGCCAACCGTGTGTTCAGGGCCACATGGCCCTAGGCAAGTAGCATGCCTTGCAGAACCCCAGTTCCTCATCTGGGAAAGGGGGTTCAGGGCTTACCTGTAGGGCCATGTTGCAGTGAGGGGGAATGACGCCATATGGGTACGGAGCCCAGGGGCCAGGTGGAGTGCTGTTCATGACCACAGCAGCACCCGTTAGTGGAACTGAAGAGCAGTTGGAAAGGAATAACTGTGGGGTGGGGAGCCCTGGCATCACAGAGCAGAGAATGGAAGGCAGGCTGGCACTGGGGCTGGTCAGTAGCCTGTACAGTGGTCAGACATCCGGTCCAGAGTTGTGGGCCTCGATGACGGCTAAGGCATCTCCTTGTCCCATGGCCTGAAATTGCTTCCTCCAACAATGCAGAAACATTTCAGGGGAAATGTTCTTCTCAACTAAAAACTGAAACACGAGGACCAGGGACTAGGATAGTCGTCACTTTAAATTATGGAAACTTGAGTGCTGCCTACAGTGGATTCTGAATCTCATCAAGTATATGGGTGATTCACTTGTGAACTGAAGTTTCTGACTATTCTTGCCCCATGACTCCTTAGAAATGTTACTTTAGAAATTCCCTTGGTACTTCTCTACCACTCTTACCTTCTAGGCTTCCTCACAGCCACATGCTGATCGCAGAGATGGGGTCCCACTGCTTTCATGGGACATCATATAAGCATGCCCTGGGGATCTCCTGTCCCGGTAGTATTTGACTTGGTCCCTGATTGTCAAGGAGAGTGCATGAATGAGAGAATATTAAAGAAAAAAAAGTCTATACTTCCTCAATCAGGAGTAATTATTTTTTGAGTTCATGGAGACTATAAAAGACATTTACCCTATGGTCCCTGTCTTCTCCCCAGCTTACTTCTGGTGCAGCACGACTGACCTGCAGGACCTGCTTCCCAGAGCTTCTAGGTAGTGCCTATAAATGCTCCAGGTATTGAGAGCAGGGACCCGGCTGGGCCCTTTGTGGTGGTTGGGATGCTTTGTGGGGTGGGTCCTCCGCACAGCATGGCTCTGAAGCTTGGGTAGGGTCTGTATGGGCAGGGAAAGAATGATGGAGGAGGAGGTGGTGGGGAGCAGCAGGGGCAGTTCCCAAGAAGACTGTCTATAAAAATAGGGAAAACAGGGCTTCTTAGAAATAGAACTGACAGAAGTCTAGATGTGACTGGTAGTAGGGGTGGTGGCCCCCAAAGAGGGAAGTTTGACTGATGATGTGGGGAGGCGGGTCTGGCAGACAGGCACACAGGCTGAGGGGAAGGAGAGATGACACAGCACAGGCGTCTGGCACAGAAAGCCCCTGACACTGCCCTGGGGATGCCTCTAGGTGAGAAAAACAGCAGGGCACAGGTAGAGGACATTCAAAGAGCAGACAGGTCTTGAAGGATGCCTGGCTGGCTCAGTTGGTAGAGCATCTGACTCCTGATCTCAGGGTCACGAGTTCAAGCCCCACACTAGGTGTGGAACCTACTTAAACAAATAAAATAAAATGTTTGGGGCACCTGGGTCGCTTAGTTGGTTAAGCATCTGACTCTTGATTTTGGTTCAGGTCATGATCTCAAGGTTGCGAGAGGCTCAGAGCTCAGTGGGTAGGTCTATCTCTCTCTCTCTCTCCCCCCTGCCCCTCCCTCTGCTTGAGCTCTCTCTCTTTCTAAAACAAATAAGTCTTAAAAAAAAAAACCAAAGAGCAGACAGGTCTAATGGATGATGCAGAGAAAACTAAATCATGCACCACATTTTATAATTTTTAAGTGTTTTACTGAATTCACAAGAATTTTTGCAAACTGGCAATAGATTCCTTTAAAAATATTCTTGAGATGGGGGATGGAAACATACAAAACAATTTTAAGCATCTTCGTTTCTGCAATTCTCAAAGTGAATGTGTCTCCGGGTCATATGCCACATACAGAGCCCACAGGCCTCTCTGGGTGCAGCCGAAGTTCCTGAAGTGGGGCTCTGTCCTGGCTCTGCCCTCCATGTGCAGCCCCAGAGGAGGCTGTCTTTCATCTTGAGAATCTACTAACGTTGCTTGTACGGATTTAGTGAGAGAGATTAATGGGTCAACTTGTAACTAATAACAAATGATACATATGTCACTGAAATCACATATCTTGGAAAAAGCACTTGCTGACAGGAATTCTAAGGGCCGGGAGAAAGGAGCCATTGTGGCACAAGGGCCAGGATCACTGGTCACTGTCAGAAGCCACCAAAAGCAAGCCATTCTCCCCGCCTGATGATCTGACCACTATAGAATAAGATGCCTGTGTCATTTTCAACAGGGACGGTCCAAGAATGTGACTGTCTCATTGAATCTATCCATGAGTGAGTGCCAGGGCCCTCCACGGGTGATTATCATTAGCTGCCTGGTGTCCCGAGCCAGGAGATACCATGGGACAAAAACTGGGGGAGGTCAAAAGTTACTGAGTGGTGGTTCCCCATGAGTTTTGTGACAATGCTAATTTTATTATTAAAGGTGAGCAATCAGCCACCTGAAGGGCTTTTACCTTTGAACTTTTTGAAGGACAAATTAAAGGCACTACTTGACCTTTTTATCAGTTAGCAATGCTATAAAATTCCCTTGGTTAGGAGAGAATTAAAAATAAAGGCCACTGCATTTCCTTAGAAAACAGTTATGCAGAGTTAATGATTTAAAGGAGACAAAACAGATTAATTCACCATGGTGAAAATCGACTCTGCCACGTTACATGTACGTGGGAAACCAAAGAATTCTTTACTGAGAATGGTTTATTTTGAAAGAACAAACTCTGATCTCTCTCCAAACAGCCTTGTCCCTGGGTGTTTTGCTTTGTGTTTTTTGTTGTGGTTGTTAGCTGGCCTCCTGCTTCTGCCAGGGAGGACCATTATCATTGTTAAATGCACAAATTCCTCAAACTGCGCATCCTGGAGTTACCATATGCAAAGCAGCTGCTTTCTGCCAGGGTCTCTCTGGCAGGGCACAGCCAGGACCTCTGTTCCAGGTGCCTGGTAACCCACATCTGGCTTGTTGCTGTGTCCCCAGCATCTGCTAAGTGAATTCTGCTAGTGCTAAAGAGCCGGTATTTTAAGAAAACATTACGCACATTTAGTGACAATCCATTTGGCCATTTTCACTTCATGCAAAGAAGCAGACATTCTTATCCATCCATCCGTCCGTCCGTCCGTCCATCCATCCGTCCATCCAACCTGTCCAACCACCTGTCCATTCACAAACATAATTCTGACTCCTACTCTGTGCCAATCATGTGCCAAGATTATTTGGAAAAATTCTCAGGAAATTCTATGAAGAAGGTATTGGCTATTTTCACTTTAAAGCTGAAGAAAGCAAGGCTCTAAGAAGCTAAGATTAGGCCAACATTGGCAACTTCAGGTTCGACCTAATAATGTCCTGAGCCAGAGGGAGGCGAGAGAGAGAGAGAGAGAACAAATGAGGGAGAGCAAGCCTGTATTCTTCCCACAGAGTAATTTGAAAGAGGTGGAAGGAACGAGGAGAGACCCCTAAACCCAGCTGGGGGTGGGGGGGTTGAGGGGCTGGGAGAAGCTGGGGCCAGGCACGGGAGACCACCTCCAGAGGCTGTTAGTCTGCGAAATCAGGAATAAGCCCTTTGATGTAAGCAATAAATACAAATTCAATTTTAACATGCCGTACATTTCTGTACAAGTTGCACTACTCGCAGTTTGACTTATCTTACAGGGCTCAACTATTTCTTAGATGAGATCTGGTGACTGTCAATATTCATGATAAAAACCCCCCGGCCCATTTAAAGCAAGCTCTTACTAATTAATTTCATAATTAATGTGTTCTTGCGTAAATCTAGTTGGCATCATGCACCCAAAGGACTACAGAGACAAGGTCACCTGAGAAGTTACAGGGTCTGGATGTTTGCTTGAGAACAAAGACAATGTTCTTAAAGAAAGAGGACAGGGACCTCTGTGTCAAAGTGTAACAGGTAAGTGCCAAAATAACGACAAAAGTCACTCATATCCCTGCACACAGGCCTCTCATGAGGATTCACGAGAAGGGTCGGCAGCTCCTCTCACTGAGGGTTTGGACAGTCAGCAACAGGGCCTGGCTTTTAAATGAAAATGTTCAAAGCCAGAGTAGATGGGCAAGAGTAAAAGCATGTACACACAAGTGGAGATGCTTTCAGCCCCTCTGAGCTCTGCGGGGCTGTTCAGCTGTACCGGAAGTCACAGAGAGTGAGTCATAGGCATCCCCATACAGGACACAGAGATGTTTAAGGCTAAACACTCTGACGTGAAGACAAGGCAGGGGAAGGCCATCTCCTTGATGGGGTGCACTCGTTTTGAGAAGCAGTGTGTCATCTTTTATCTCATACCATCTTATGAGGTGAGAGTACTATATTTACATTCCTCCTGGGGAGAGCCATTCCAAGTGAACTCACAAGAAATAATTCCACAAGTTATTCTTCCGCTATTCTTACCCAGAAATTAGATAAAACATCACAGAGAGATGGCTCTGAGGTGGCATCTGTTCTTTATCTACACTTCCAGAATTCCATTTGTCCCAACACTTGAGACACAAGGGGACCCACCTGATACCTGAGGGCAGTGGACACTGCAGCCCCATCTCTTTGCATGAGGCCCCCGCAAAGCAGCCTGAGCGCTGATGACAGATGCTCTTACTGCTGTTGGGGGCTGCATCCGGGGCACTCAACTCAGCCCTGGATGAAGGACATAGTCCTGGGAGGCGGTGGAGGGAGGGATGGAATGTGCAAAAATCTGAAACTGAGTTCCATGACAGAGAGGCAGAGGTGAGCCTGCAAGTGTCATGTGCTCAGCCACGCCTGAACAGGCACCGCTGGGAGGGATGACGAAGGGGGTGGACAACAGCCCCCGCTTTCAATGGCTCCATCCTTAGGAAGGAAAATATACACTAATGCAGCTTATACAGAGCAAAAGGGAAGGCACGGTAAAGAATAAACTTTTTAATCAATGTAAGCTCACTAAATGATATTGAGGGAGAAGAGTAGGGAATCGGGGTCACCTGCTCTAGAGGCCTTTGAGGCCGAGGGCTGAGCACGCTGTCCTCTGCCAAGGCAGAGAGGAGGGGAGAACTCCATGGGAGAAAAGACATGTCATGGCACTGTTTTTAGCACAGAAGGAAACCGGCTGATGGTGGAGCCGTTGAGGGGCTGCCAGAGTCCCAGTGCAGTGAAATCCAGGGGCTCTGTTTTCTTACTCAGGGGAGCGAGGGACCCTGATGCTAGGACAGGTCTGCAGTCCTCTCTGTGTGCAGGGACTGCATGGCATTCTCCTTCCGGGGACCGCTCTGGATTGACCGCACATGGACAAGAATCAAGAAGAAGTCTGTGGGCAAGATTAGTAAAAATTTTTGGAGATTTCTTGCTCTGAATTCTGTGTAAGTGAACAGCCCCCAAAATACTGTATTGTAGCTACTGAAATCTGAAAATGGGGTGATTTATGTATTAGGCTGAATCATACAAAATGGCTAGTTCTTGACCTACAAAAGTGGAAATTTCATGTGGTCACTGATCACTCTGGAAGGCCCACAGGACTTAAGTTCCCCGAGTTAGACTGGGCCACAGCCCTGCTTGTGGGTATTTCTCCTTCCCTCTCAGGCCACAGGCCACAGACTCACCAGGGAGCTGGATGGCCTCCAGCATGCAGGGCTTTCCCAACCCTTGAAACCGCCCCACAAAGTCACCTTAGGGCTACTAAAATCCCCAATGCCTCCATGTTCTACTGAACAAATTACAGACCTTCATGGGTGGGTTTGCATGAGTTTTCTGAAGAGATCTCAGTCTGTTTGTAAATATCACCCCTATTATGCCAAACAACTTACTAAGATAGATCTTTCTTAGCTCCAAGATGGTATTTACCTATTCCCTCTTCCGACGCCATTCCTAACATGAAGACAGGATGAACTGGTGGCTGATGGAGGTGTACTCAAGTGTTGCAACAATAAATGAGTAATGGGGCAAAGCACTCCTGCCCCAGAGGTACAGATACAGCAGCATGGCTGTGGCACAGAGGTGCAGACACAGCAGCATGGCTGTCAAGGGCATGGCCTATCTCCCCCAAGGAGACAAATACCGGGACGGCTCGCAAAGACTACAACCCATTGATCCTGTTGACTCTGCTGCCATAAAACTGGAGGTGGGAGAGTCATCCAAGTAGAAGGAATAAAGCCTTGGCCTTGTTAAGAGTCAGGTCTAGGGAAGGAGGTGAGTCTGGGTCCCAGAGCTCTGGAAGGGTGGAAGGAGTTACCCCTTCATGTCTTGATAGCCATGCCAGGCCCAGCCTGTGGCCTGTGAGTCTATGCATGAGTGAAGAGCCAGTCAGGGCCCTGCCACAGGCCAGAGAGGTCCTCCCAGCTCTTGGGAGGCTCAGGGCTCTGAATGCTGCCTGCAGGACCTTGACAAGGTCTCTACCCTCCCTGAAACCCTGGTTGCCTCTGTAAAGTGGGCATATTATAGAACCCAGTTGTTAATATATGTGTAATATATAATATGTGCAATGCAACGTTAGGTAAATGCTGGTTATTGTTATTAAATAGATGCTCACCCTTTGCAAATGGGGAAATTAAGTTAGACTAGTGAGCACCAACTGTCCTCAATGTCCCAAAGACCTGGTGACTTAGGACACCCATGACTCCATGCCCTCTCACAAGCCACATCTCATGTGGTAGCAAATCCAAATCTGTCTAGAACCTGGTCACTTGTCACCACGGCATGCCACCCCGGAGCCAAGCCATTGTCTCTTTGTCCCTGGATTATGGCTGCAGCCCCCTCTCTTCTCTGCCAGCCTCTCTGCATCCAGCAGCAGGGGTCATGAGGGATGGGGTCCCTCCAATGGCCCCATTTTATAGAAAAAGCTAAGTTCTTATGGCAGTTGGTGAGGCCCTGCCCTACTGCGCCCTTGCCATCAATCACCTCTGATTTCTCTGTGTCTTCTGCCTGGAATGTTTTTCCCAGACCCCCCTCACTTTCTTGGGAGGCACCCTGATCCAGTCTCTTCTCTCTCCTCCACACACCTCACACTTTAATGTGCTCTGCATCTTCATGATTTGTCCTGCTTGCTGTGTGCCCCCCCCCCACCAGAATGGAAGCTCCAGAAGGGCAGGCATGTGGTCTGTCTTGGTCAGGGTTTTGTTCTAGGCCTCCAACCTATAGCCACAGTACCTTACATGGCTGGCTGGCTGAAGGAGCATGGCAGTGACTGACTCTGGCTTTTTGCCCCAGTTCAGAGAATCCAGATGAAGCCAGGGTGAGGGGGGGGTCTGCTTCCATGGTTTTTGTGAATCCTCAAAGGAAGGGGTTCTTAATCTAGGTCTGTGGACAGACCCCAGGGGTCTCTTTCAGGTGATGATCAGAATTCAAGGAGACCTTGGACTTCTATGGTACAAACTACATCCTTATTTTCACTTTCCTCTAACTGAAATTAAGCAATTCTTTCCATTATGAATATGGACAACAAACCACAGTGGTACTACCTGTGACTTTGTCACCAGCAGAAATTATAGATATTTTCGTATCACATCATGGTGCTGCCAATGTCTCAAAATACTGGTTTCGCTCATCACTGCTTCAGAATTAGTTACAGTGCCCACTGCTAGAGCTTTGTATTTAATGCCTGCATATCAATGGCCATATATTACTACATATGTGCTTGATTTGGAAAGTATTTCACTATACCTGACTTACTTTGTAATCCTATGTCTTTTATTTTCTGCATTTATAAACACTCTGAGAAGGGCAGGGGGTCCATGGCACAAAGGTGTTTGAGGGACCCCGCTGGTGGGAAAGCCTTTAGTTAAGCTCTAGGGTATATGCTCAAAGTTGAGTCCTCAGAGGGAGTGAGAAGGTGACAGCCCTTACCACTAACAGTATGGTTCAGTGCTGTCGCATCTGTCCAACCTCCCTATGACCGGCATCAGCTCATCTTACAGATGTGGAAACAGCCATAGAGAGGAGGTACTGCTGAGGTCCAACTGGGAGCAGGATTCAGATCTAGGTTTCTAGCTCTGGAATCCTGAGCCAGTGTCAAGAGGGGCTACCAGTAAGATTCTGCAGTTTGAGCAAAACAAAATGGACTTCCAACCTAGAGTGGAATATATACATACATATACACACACACACACACACACACACACATATACACATATACACACACACACACACACACACACACACATATATACACACACACACACACAAATATATATGCTTTTTGCCTAACAACTAAATTCAATATATTTACTTTGTCCTTGCAGAATACTTATGTAAAATGGAGCCTGAAAAATAAATCATATAGGAAAAAAGGGCATGACCTGGGTTATTTTCCATTGGAAAAGACCTGATGTGTGGGAAGGAGGAGGGGAGTACACTTAGGAAACAGACCCTGCTGCACTAACAGCTTTTCACATACCATTGTATTTGGCATCCCTTTTCACAGATGTGGAAACTGAGGCTAGGAGTAACGACCTAACTTGGCTCAGGTTGCTCTCCCATTTTACAACTAAGTGGCTTGACTGACATTTGATAAGAAATATACTGAGAAACACCTGAGACCTAACACTTGTCCTTTTTTTTTTTTTTAAAGGTTTTATTTATTTTTCTTATTTGACAGAGAAAGCACAGGCAAGAGGAGCAGCAGAGGGAGAGGGAGAAGCAGGGTCCCCACTGAGCAGGGAGCCTGACGACACAGGGTTCCATCCCAGACTCTGGGATCATGACCTGAGCCAAAGGCAGACGCTTAACCGACTGAGCCACCCAGGTGCCCCCTAACACTTGCCCTTCGAAGCAATCCTAGTAACTCTTCACAATTAGTTACCACCCGTCAGACCCAGTACCCGGCTAGAAACATTTTTCTCCTGTGGGTTTTCTAAAGGTAGCTACTGCCCTGGGGGCAGGGGTGGGATTCACCAATAGAAAAAGCTCCAGGCAACAGTTACAGCCCCTCTGAATCAACAGCCACATGCACAGCTTCAGAGCAATACAAAACAGGTAATTTAATTTCATAAAAGGATCTTTCTACAGTTTGTTTTTTTCCTCCCAGCCTATTGAAATGTACACACCACGAGGACAAAGTACAAGGTGCTGTTCGGCTGTAATTTTACTTCTGCACATATTTAATGTGCTGCTGGGGATGAAACACTTCATGGTTCCTGTGCTCAGTAAATGAAATAAATCAATGTGTTTAAGAGAGAGCGATTTTTTTTTCCTTGCTGTTTGGGAGGAAGAGCTCTTTACTTTTCTATTAACATGAACTTAATGAACCATTTCACATTCAAAACCCCTTAGAAAGGTCGTAATGCCTATTTCCTAATTAAATTTTTTTAAAGTCAAATAATGCTAATTTTCTTTTATATCTCCACATGGGGAGCAGTGCTCTGTAAAAAAAATTACTGAAACAAACAACAGCATTGAGTGAAGGACTATTTCAGTGAGTTAAAGATCGATGCTTGTAGGGCTTTATAAAGGAAGACAGAGCAAAGACCTGGCCCAGCATTTTATTAAATATAACCAAAGAACCACAGAATTTGGGTTGCCATGGAATTCAGGCCTCAGTAAAGTTTATTGTTTGGTGTCAAGTTGGTGTGATGCTTCCAAACGAGCAGCCATAAAGCCAACATGCTTTAAGTAACAGTGGTCACTCCACATTAGTTGCCTTTGCTCGGATTTCCTTTACATTGATGCTGAGACTTCACAGCCTGTGTTAAAAACGCCTAGGCTTCATGTGATGCAGAAACAGGTACTTGAGGCTCACTGCTGCTTCGTTCTCAGGCCAGTCTGATTTCTTTCCCCTCCTAATTGCAGCAGACAGCATCAGAGCTTTGTCAGCATTACCTGCTCTGAATAGAAGCACTCTCGGGCTGCCTCGTCAAAGACCAGGGAAGAAAGCAGGCTCTCTGGCTGGCAGCGGTCTTGGATTCTCGCCCCCGGCCATACTGTGCAATCACGCTGTTTATTCCACTGTAACAATCAGACGGCGCGAGCGGAGCACCTGGTCCTCCCGGCCGGGCCTTCCTTGGCAGCTGACGGGCAACCTCGCTGCCAGGTGGTCATGCTTCAATTACATTAGCTAGCCATTCTAGGGTTAACGAGGACCCACTTTCTTCAGAATGCCCCGGGAAAATCAGTTCTTCATAAAGGACAGTATGCCTTTTGTTGATCACTGAACAATGTTGCTGAAAATCCATTAAATTAAATTCTCTTTATCGGACTGCATAATGCAGTCACGATAGCCCCAGCGAGAAGTTTGCACGTTTATTTACCAAATTTCTGAATAATTTATACATGGATCCTGGCTCTTCTTTCATTTAGTGGCCAAATGTTTCTTCGGAATGGAACAGTGTGGCTTTGCCTTCATTTTAATATGGGTTAATGCTCACTTGCAAATAAAAAAACAAACAAAAGCAGAACTGAATTGAAAACTAGCCAGAAAAGTAAGTCTCATTTTAACTCAGATTTCATATTCCAATTTTCTTTTGCAGGAGGACTTTTAAATATATTGTCACGAATTTATGTAATATTTTTTTTTCATATGATCACCATTTTTATAACTGAAAACGAGAGAGATTTCAAGAGTTCGGGGTGGGGGGGA
Source organism: Ailuropoda melanoleuca (assembly GCF_002007445.2). Classification (NCBI taxonomy): domain Eukaryota; kingdom Metazoa; phylum Chordata; class Mammalia; order Carnivora; family Ursidae; genus Ailuropoda; species Ailuropoda melanoleuca. The sequence continues at coordinate 89,485,217 of NC_048230.1, forward strand.
GAATGGCCTCAGCTGGAGAACTGTGGCCAAGGCTCAGGTGGAGGTGAGTCTGGGTGGAACGGCACACACAGTGGCTGAGCTAGACGTGTGGCTGGCATGCCCTCCCACCCACCAGAGCTGCTCCTGGCAGGCCTCACGCGGCAGGCGGGCAGGACAGCGGGAGACGGGAGCCCCCCTGCCCTCTTCTTCCTTTGCTTTTCTCCCCCCAGTATTGACAGGCGGTCCCTGGAGGAGCCCTCCTTTCTTGTTCCGGCGGGTGCTTTAGGTTCCCTACGGTTAGATACCCCAGCCAGCAGCCTCAGACACAAGGCTGAACAGTTTGAATGTGTTGGAAAGCTTGAAGTGGAAGACATGTAAGGAAAACAAATGTATAGAGAGATCAAACAGTTGTTTAGATAATACTTTCCTAGGAATTTAGCCTTAGCTGTTTGGGAGATAATTTAAAATAGGATTTTTTTTATTTTTTTAAATTCAGAGGAAGCATTAATAAAAACATCAACAAAAAAAAGTTAGATATTGGGTACATATTAAGTACCAAAAGAACATAAGCCAAGCAAAGAAAAAATTTTTATTGAATTTCACTTTTATTTAAGGGCGGGGGGAACCCTACCTTTTTTCAAGGATGAGGAAGAGCATCCGAATAAATTTAGGGAGAAAGGTGTAAATTTTAGTTGATATGCAAATTACAAGTAATGTGTGAGAATATTTGTAGCAATTAGTGATGGCGCAGTGGGAGGTGGAAGGCATGAGAGAGCAAGGTGCTTAGGGGGAGAGCACTGGCTTGGGTGTGAATGCCTCTCCACTCACTGGCCGGGATGCTCGGGAAAGTCCCTGCATTTCTTTCTTTCTTTCTTTTTTTTTTAAGATTTTATTTATTTGAGCGTGAGAGAGAGAGAGTGGGAGAGTGAGCGAGAGAGAGAGAGAGAGAGAGAGAGAGAGAGAGAGAGAGAATGAGTGGGGGAGGAGCAGAGGGAGAGGGAGAAGCAGACTCCCTGCTGAGCAGAGAGCCTGATGTGGGGCTCAGGACTCTGGGATCATGACCTAAGCTGAAGGCAGAGGCTTAACTGACTGAGCCAACCAGGCGCCCCACCTGCACTTCTCTCTGAGCCTCAGTTCCCTTTTATGTAGAATGGGGCAACAATCCCACTCCCAAGTTACGATTACGATAGAGCAGTGTTACTGTGTTACACACACCCCCGGAGCTCACTAGCCATCACTGGCTAGTAGACTTTGTACTAGAATGTCATCAACTTCCAGTTCGCTGAGGCACCTCCACTCGGCCGTCTGCCATCCTAGCCGGATTCAAGCTAGGAGCACGCACTCAGGCACTCTCGGCCCTGTAATGTAACCACTTCATTGATTTCCTTTGCAGTCAAGCCTCCAAAGCAAAAGCAAATTAGAACCCAGTGCCAGAACAAAGCAGGCACCAAAGAATAACCTTCTGTTCTACTGCTGATGGAATATCAAGAGCACAGATTACAATCGGACATTCAGAAATAAATGTTTTAGTTTTGCTTCCTGATCATTTTCGATAAACGCTTTGGCTTTGCCTTGGCATTTATCTTCCTGAGGCAGGCTGGTGTCTGGTCACAATGCACGGTGCTAGTAACATTATCTCTGAATTATAAGATCCACCTTGAACAAGGCTCCAGCACAAAGGTATTAGAATGCGCTGGTGAAAAGCAGACGCTCTTTTGCAGCTCAAAAACAATGGCTGACGCTTCTGTATGAATAGACAGAAAGCACATCAAAGGCAGCCTTTTATGGAGAAAAATTGTGTGATGTCCACTTTAATCTCTCTCAAAATCTATGCACAAACTGAACCCAATTTCATTTTTCACATAAATGCTAAGGCTTGATAACAAGGACATCTTTTTCTTTACAGTTAAAAGACAAGGAGACAAAGATATGCTAGCATAGCCTTTGAACTTTTTAAAGCTGTATCAATGGGCCATGATACTTAACCACTGATACAAGGGCAGAGTTTTTACAATAGCTGCATTTAAAGCATTCTGACTAAAACCGTTCATTATTATAGATTAAAGAATAGCATTAATATCTACACTTTCTTTAAAGCTGCATAGTTTTTATACTTTTAACCCTTTGATCAATTTCACAAAGGTCTAAAAAGGTAAGATGGTAATATCACAAGGGTTTATAAAAATACAGTAGTATAGGGATGTAATTCAAAGGGGGTCACATTCATTTCTGGGATGAGGAAGGATGCAGAAGCAGCACATTTTGGGGTAAAATGGGGGAGATGGTTCTCTGGTGAACAGATGCCTTGGAATGGAGATAATCCAGGCAGTGACTCTTCTGACATTGAGTTGTTTGGCGGGTGTAGGGGCTATGAAATGGTGTCTTCAGATGCCTCCCGATCTCCACTTTCCTTTCCCTTACCTCTGGGCCCCTCTTGAGTCTTGGGTGTCCCAGAATAGGTGCCCTAATTGTGAAGTTGGTGCTGTTTGTCTTTCACAGTTTCCAGCCAGCATCCCAGAGTCCCCCACTTGCTCCTGACTGCCAGGCTGCTCCTTGTCTCACACGACATTCTTATGCGTGGAGTCCAGGCTCTGTGGTCAGACTGTTGGTGCTCCGATCTCACCATTACCACTCATCCAGCTGTGTGCTTATGAGGAAGTCAGTGCACCTCTTTGAGCCTCAGTCTCGTTGTGGGTTAAGGATGAAAAGAGTGATCCTACACAAATTGCTTAATATGGTGCCCAGCACGAGCTAAGCCCTAGACAGATATTTGCCACTACCTGCCACTCCCTGCTTGGAAAGAAGCCATGGAGGTTCCTGACCCCATCTCTCACAAAGCACGAGCAAGTCTTTCTTCCTATGCCTTGGGCATCCATGAATCCCTGCTAAGGGGGCTGCTAATGCCTCACGGCAGCGGCACTCATTCCCAGCCACATGTGAGAATAATCCGGTGATTAATTCGCATTGATGAAGCCCCACCTCAAACCAAGTCACCAGAATCTGTGGAGCAGGTCCTGGGCATCAGTCTATATTGCACTTCCTCATGGGATGCTAGGGTTGAGAACCAGGGCTGATGGCAGTGTGACACAAACATTTCCCCCGGAGTCCTCCCCTTCTGCACATGGGCACAGAACGGGAGGGGAGGACCTTCAGGGGTCTGGAAGCTGGGCTGGGGACCTGCAAGCAAGAAATGTGTTTGATTTCTTATCTTTAAAACAATGCAAATTTCTGGTGTGTGTTTACGTTAATAAGAAATGTTGTAAATGATTAAACACCCAGTACTGCTGCTGACCTGCAAAGATGAGTTTGGCTTCTCATGGGACCCAACTGGCTCATTGCCTGGTTTCCCAATGTGAGAAGCTCTAATGTAATGTCTGGCTATCCCGTGAGCGTCTGAGTTTTGAGAGGAGGTTCATGAAGACAGAGAAGCCTGTTATATCCAAAGGGCTGAAGTCAGGATGGCGGAAGGGCAGACGACAGGACAAACACATTGGTCAGAGGCTGGCTCAGGGTAGGAGGGCCACTGTGTGACATTTGCTCTGCTGCGAGAATAGGAAGTTCAGGGGAGCTTTTAACCGAATCCGAGCTTTGGCTCGGCTTTTGGCTTTGACTAGTACACATCTCCCAGAAAGGGCTGCTCCTGAAAAAAGCTTGTTTTAAAAACCAAAAGCAAAAAAGACCAACCACCTCTTGCCCAGCAGGGCTACCTTCCCCTTGTCTCTGTGGTGGGGATGCATTGAACAACCTCTCAATGGAGCCTCCCCTGCATAGCACCGGAACACTTCCATCACCTTGAACTACCAAACAGACGTTTTAAGACTCATATTTCAGTGGGATTTTAATTATAAACAGATTTTATCAGTTTGTCCAATGCCTTTACCATTCTTAGAACCAGCCCGTAAGAAGTATACTCTTGGAGAAGAAAGACCGGCAAAATCCAGCAATGGCTTTGAAAGACGCTATAAGAAGGTCTAAGTTTGTAGGCATTTTCTGAAAAGCTGAAATCATGACACAGCCAAAACTAATGGAGCCTACTAGTCCTGAACAATGTACATCTGTTTTGGAAAAACTATATATATTTTTTTAATGAGTGGATTTACGAGCAAAGTCTATTTTCTTCCTAGAGCCAAAAGTATTTCTCCTGCTGAAGGATGTTTCCCTCCCTTCAACCAGAGCTGTGGTCAGTAAAATTTTATATTCTTATTTAACTACATGTTCATAATAGAAATCAAACCCGTGAGATCCTCTGATTGTTGCATGGATGTGTAGGTCTCAGCAGGAGTACGCAGGTAAAAATGGAGAGCTACAAAACAACAAGATTTGAGATTTTTGTTTCCTCACAATTTCTCCATTTTGAGGGTTTCACTTAAAAACAAGTGAGAACCATTTAGAGAAATAAAAAAATAATTCTAGACTAATTTTACATTAAACACATATGGTGGCAGGTTATAAACCTTTTTCTGGAATTGAGTTTTAAAGCCCTTATCACGAAACAGGGTTGGAGACACTGCATATAATAACAATAATAAAATAACACTCGGGCACAACGCCCAGAGAAACCAGCTACGCAAATACAAGGCTAAAGGAAAAGGATGGTCCCAGTGAGAGGCCAAAATGGTTCAAGATATGGCAACGTCAACACTTGGGGCTTCCGTGGAACAAGCGGCCTCCCAGACGCAGCCCTGGGCTCTGGCAGATGTCCTGTTTGGCAGTTAAACCCTCCTCACAGCCTGCCCCCACCTTTCCTCCCAAAACCGCCGTGCATGAAGATTTCATTGCACAGATAATGGAGTTCATGTTCATATATAATACACATTTTGAGAATCCAAAAAAATTAGGTTGAACTACATGAAAATGCTTTTTTGGCTAGGCCCCAAATAGTCAAATATCAGCAATTTCATTTATTTAAAGCCAATTTAAAGCAAGGAGTGGGGAGCTCATCCCACAATTGTCTCTCATTTTTCAACAACATAAAGCTGTTTTCAGGGGCGCCTGGATGGCTCAGTTGGTTAAGCATCTGCCTTTGGCTCAGGTCATGAACCCAGGGTTCTGGGATCGAGCCCCACATCAGGCTCCCTAATTAGTAGGGAGCCTGCTTCTCCTTCTCCCTCTCCCTGCTACTCACCCTGCTTGTGTACTCACTCTCTCTCTGTCAAACAGATAAATACAATCTTAAAAAACAAAACAAAACACTGTTTTCAGAACACCTCTAGAGGGGATGGGGTGGGACAGTTCCAGAAGAGGCCATATCAACAGAGTCAGAGGATCCCTGCCCCTTATCAACTGTGTCTCCAAGGAGGCTGCCCCGCCCCCGACTATAGACTACATTCTGCTCAACAAAGGTTCGGGGAGGGAGAGTAAAGGGTGGTGCTCTTCTAAAGGTCCCAATCCCATGCATCCACACATGAGCATCCTGTGACAGCATTCTAGTTGCCTTTTGCCGCAATTATTCTTCTAACTCTTAATCCTTTTTGTTTTTATGCTTACTGTACATGGGGTCCTTAGTTTGGAATAACTATAACACAGATTTCCAAATTTATTAACTTTATAATTGTTAAACGGGAACACAAATACAGTTTCTAATTCTGATGGGGTAAAAATAGTTTTTGAAGAAGTGAATATTGGACATATATATATGTTTTACCATTATAGGTAAATATATATATTTTATATTTATATATATTTATATTATATATATGTATATATATTATATATGTGTATGTATGTGTGTGTGTGTGCGTGTGTATAACCATTATAGGAATGAGTTAATATTGTGATGAAGAAATACAAGCTGAATGTGGGACTCTACCCTGTTTTAGGGTAGAAAGAAATTCTACGACTTGGGAGCACCTGACAGGGTAGAGAGGAGTTTAACCTCCATATTAAATAGTCTTTGAGAAAAGGCATGAACCATAGGTATTATTTTTTAAAATCAGGGTTAAATAGCCGATCTCAGTTTGTAATAGGTTTTTTGAATGAACATGGCTAGTTTTACACCATGTGTCATAAAATATCAAATTTATCAGGTCTTTGAACAGATAAGAACAAATCACCTCTATGTCCAGACAGAATTTTACAACACACTAAAAATTAAACAGATAGTAGAAGTTTTAAAAATATTTTTCTTGACTGTTAACCATTTTCCCAGAAGAAACAAACTCAATTGTTATTCCCTTACTTTAATAAAATCTACGCTATAAAATTTCTTGGGTAGTTCCATAAAGGAGATACTGGAAAACAGTAATGACATTTTATTTTTGACACTCAAGCATTTCTAGAACTTTAATTTCAGAAGGGAAAAGCTGAATCTAACAGGTATATTTTCACTGCATTGAAAGGAAATGTAGCTTTTTAAAAATTTGAATCTTTACTCTCACCTAAGAGAAAGAAATTATAAAAACTGATTAATAATTCACTTACTTAAGAAGTGATCTGACTTTGGGTTTATGAATATATAAATGAAGGAAAAAGTAAATTTGCTTTCAAGTTAAGACTTAACAGAAGTTTGTTGAGCCCATAATTAGCACCTACACGGGCGGGCTTTCTAGAATCTCAACAAGGAAAACCTGGAATGCAAGTCCCATTCAACAACCTGAGAAGATGGAGCGCTTTTCACAGGCACAGAACACATTACGAAGTTCATTAATTAAACAGTGCGGGTGGAGCAGATGGATGCTACCTACGCTCGAATGACGCTAAATTGGGACAGAGGTTTGCAGTCCTTAATGAGGCTCCATAAAATGAATGATTACATAGTGATCACAAGTAAACAAGCCTGCAAGGAGAGCTGGATTATCAGGGCAACAAGTCCTGCAACATGGTAACAAGAAGACCAACGTGAGTGGAAGTATCCAGTACACAAAACGTCTCTGAGGTCATTCAATCCCAGCACCCTTCCAGCGGCGGAGGAAAGCGGTACAGGGATACAAAGGGTTAAGCATGAAATGACAGTGGGGCAATATGAAAATGCCTGGCCATGGAAATGAATGGGACAGAAACCTTTTTATCACATATTAAGTGCATTATTGAGAATGAGACTCTCAAGATTCCTTTTATCTTCACAGAAAAACAGATGCAAAATGTCAGGTACTTGGACTTTTTAAACCAAAAGGCTTAGCAGAAACAGCTATCCAGAAAACGTGGGCATTAAGATGATTTTTTAATGATTTTTTTTCTCTTATCACTAATTAAATTTTTACTTTTTCAGCTATGTCAAACCCTTAACTTTTTGGGGGATGGGGGCTCCTAATTAGCCTTTGTGCACATGGACTTGTAGACACACTCAAAAGAAATTTTTAGACTCATAGGTAAAACAGAAACTTATTTTGATATTAAAAATTTGCTATAAATATTTGTTTTCTGGAACTTAAAATTTTGAAATGAAGACTATACTTCTTTAGAATGATCTTTTATATTTTCCAGTTTAGACACAATATAAGCTCACTAACAGTAATTGAGAATTTTGGAACAAGGGTATCCAGAGAACACAGGATAGTCTAGGTATTACAGTATAGCTCAGAGGTCAGTAGTGGTTAACGGGGACCCCCTGCTTCTGTCCTGTGGCCCCCACTGGGATGCCCCACGTCATTATGCCTGATCTGCATTTCCTTGGCTTTGATTCTCTCAGTACACATGTCCTTTACTGTAAATTTCTTCAAAACCATTTTTGAAAGACGTAGAATATAAATAGATTCAACATAAAAAAGTCAGTGTCTTGCTTGCAAGAGCAGAAACATCACCATGATGGAACTGTGCTCTCAAATACTCATCACGGCAAAAGCACAAGAAATCGCATCCATCAGGTCCTTGTTTTGAGTTAGACTCTCTTGTGAGATATATTGAGACTATCTATACTGAATGTTCTCACACTGCTGTTTAATGTGGAAGCCACATGTAGTTAGGTATAAGTGACGGACATACGGTATCAAAATGGAATCTTTTCCATTGCAATTTACAATAGCTTTCCTTCATCTTTATGTCATAAAATCTAAGTTTAAAGGGATAAGATCCTCTTGGTATGAATAATGATAGGATAGGCTAAAATGAAATGGAATCGCTTCACTTTCTCAAAGCTGTGTAATTTTGATAGCTTCCTGTTCTTAGGTCAAAAGTGTGGACCCATGAGAAACAGTGGGCGGGGGGCAGCTCTCAGAGTCAGGGTTGGCCGGGGCTCCCATCCTGGCCCTGCCCTGTCTGTGGGGCTAGGCTAAGCCCCTGCTTCCTTGAGCTTCATTCTCTCCATCTGTGATATTCTGCAGAGCTGTCACCAAGAGCGGGAATAATGGATCAATGGCCCTCCTCTTCTGTGTGCCTTTGGCCAGCCTGTGCTTCTCTGCACGTTATCCACCGCTGTCCCAAACTGCCCTTAGGATGCCGAATGCGGCCTCCAGTCCATCAGCTAATGAGAGAGCATTTTATGGGTCACGTGCAGACACTATCTACTGACTGAGAGTTCAGTCTCAGTGGTGTCCCCACTTCTATCTTTGTGCAATTATTCAGATATTCTACTGCACTTCACCCACATTTCATAAAACTGAGTGGGAATAGGATAAAATGAAAGTACTGACACTAGTAACACACATAGTTCTCAAGCTCATGGCAGTGGCAGCAGAACTGGAAATCCTTTACTTGGTCAACTCAAGGAAAGTATTTTTAAAACTTCGGTATCTTTTTAACTTAATTTTATTTAACTGTCATGGTGCATGCTAAAAGTGTCTAATGGATTTTTAGGCTCACTGAATATACACTAGCTGACTTCCGGTGGCAAAGGGCAAGAACATGTGAGAACATGCTGGAAAAACAGCATCAAACACGAGGGTCTGCGAAGTGAGGCACATTTAGGAATTTTACATATTTTGTTTCATTATCTGAAAACAGAATGCCCTTTATAAGAGATTAGATGTACATTTGAATTCATATCTGTTGATAAGAAAGCAAAAATTCTGGATTTGAAAATGTAACCAAAATGAAATATCAATATTGAGAATATGAGTCTCCAGTCCCCTCCCTCAAAGAAATCTTTTGGGGGCACACAAAGTAATCTGTTAAAAAAAATCTGTATTATCTTCTTAGGTTGAAGTTCCTTTAAAAATTTATGTATTCGCCAAAATCTGATTGCAAAAGCTCTCATGTGCCAGACTGACTACAAAACAGTTAGTGATTAGGTCCATAATTAGAAACTGTCTAATCATTTTCTGTTGGCAATTCTTGACTCTGAAATGCTTAAATAAAATGTTCAATGAAGGATTATTTATAAAAGAACCAATATTTTGATCATGAATTCAAAGGGAGGCCTGATTGTACAAATGCAGATAACTGCCTTATTTAGTACATAAAATCTCAGACTGAATTTAGACATCTATTAGCACAACTGATCCTAAATAATTTAGTAGGAACATTTTTTTAGAAGATCCCTCTGTATTTGTTTCACAGTTTGAAAAAATGTTCATTTGAATGTAAATTTATAATCTAGATTTGTTTGGGTAGAATTTGATTATTTAAATGAGCCATGCATTTAGTATACTAGGAGTGACTATGCAATATCATATTCCACAAAAGAATCCACATTCTTTTATAGCTTTAAAATATTCTAATCCGAAGAGCCTGAAATGCTCTATCAGGCAGTAGTTTCTATGGAACTTTTAAAAGAGAAAGCTAGTGTTAAACTCTCCCATTGTGAGAAAGGGACAAAGTATAAGCTTAAAAATTCCCCTTCTCTGAACGGAAAAAAAAAAAAAGGTCCAGAAATTTAAAATAACTTCAACCCAAAGCAAAGCAAGACATGTCATATGCTTTCAGTAAGTGTAACACATTTTATATAACGATCCAGAAGCCACCTTTCTAGAGCCTTGCAACTAAAGACTTTTTAGCTGGAGGGGTTAAAAGTGTGGGTGTGGAAGTCAGCTTTTGTTTGAAAAATTAGCAATGCTATGAGTCATCATGCATTAGCAGCAGAAGAGTTTTGCATCTTGTACGAATCCAGACACCATATGCCATGCGAAGGCCTATTACTTTATTCGGTGCCACCGCTGACAGGCAGCCACGTGGGTATCCCCAGTGGAAGGGCTGTCTCCTCCCGGCGGCGAGGACAGGAACCCAGTGAGCTGAACACATCCGACATTGTACGGAGCAGCAGGAACAGCTGGTAAGCTAGCAAGCAGCAACGGCCGAGCGGAGCGCGGATGCTAATGAGCCTGGCGACAATGCCGGCCTTCAGAGGGATGATGGCAACGTCCGCATGTCCCCACAACAGCCTCAAGAGTAGAATCTGCTCGTTCATGCCTTCAGTCTCATTAAAACACAATACTGGTATTTGTGATTTATCAAAACCAGTTGTAAGTCACAACTTCTAAATCTACCCAAGAGATATAACATGCTTTAAAAAGTTGCACTGAAATGTACGTACAATTTCCACAGGCATCTTTACGTTTTGCAGGGAGTTTGGGGCAGTGAGGTGACAGCGCAGTCGGAGCAGCTGCGACGGGGTCTGGGTCCTGGCTCACCCCTAATATGACTGTGTTGCCTCAGGTGGGTTATTTAACCTTTCTGGGGCTCTGTGCTCTCAACTGCATTTTTTAAATATAATAAAATACATAATAGAGTATATTATGTACTGTGTTTGCCTAATATCCTGAAATAGGATAATCATTGTATCTTCTTTTTTTTTTTTAAGGTTTTTTTTTTATTTATGTGACAGAGAGACAGCCAGCAAGAGAGGGAACACAAGCAGGGGGAGTGGGAGAGGAAGAAGCAGGCTCCCAGCGGAGGAGCCCGACATGGGACTCGATCCCGAAACGCCAGGATCACGCCCTGAGCCCAAGGCAGCCGCCTAACCACTGTGCTACCCAGGCGCCCCCATTGTATCTTCTTCAGAGAATTGTGGCAAGGATCAGATGAGTGACTCTAGGTGGGAGTTTCACGGTGCCTGGGACAGAGCAAGCGCTGGTAAAGCTAAGCAAACCGCTGGCTCTCCACGTGACCCGAGAGTTGAGCTCTCCTGGAACCAAGGCAGTGGGCAAGTTCCTTAACCTCCCAGCCTTGTTTCTCTCACTGCGTAAGACGCAGCACATTTCCTTAGGAGTGAAGGGCCTGTTACGTGGGGGTGGGGCAGAGGACTGCCAGATACAGTACAACCAGACGGTGGTGACAAGGGAAGTGGGGGTAGGGAGGCCTTTGGATGCCGAGTGTGATGCCCACCATGGCATCTGCGGTCCCCAGACCAAAGATCCTTGAAGGTTCCAGGTTTAGTGAGGGTTCTGTTTTGCTGAAAGGAGCTCACTTCTCTGAAAGCTCCTTGCTTTGAGCAAGTCGCTGTGACTCCTACTGACTTTCCAAATGCCAGGTGGAAGGCCCCTGCTCAGGATGCCTTCTTTTGGGCTCTGAGCCAAGCTCTCTATCATGGCCATTATGAAACTGCAATGGACCTCTCTTTTCCTTATGTGTTCCATGCTCAACAAAGGGTCCTTTGAGGATGGGGACTATGCCCTCCTTCCATTTGTGTACCCTCGAAAACACAGTGCCTGGCGTACAGGAAATGGCCAATAGCTACTCAGTTGAATGAGTAAACTAATGGAAAAAATGGCTTTTAGATTTGTCATTTTCAAAACTGGTGTCTGGGAGTGTGAATGAGATGATCAGAAATCTGTTGATCACTTTTTTTTTTGCCAAGATTTTCTTAAAAGCTCCAAGAAAAGACAGTTAATTAAAAGATCATCTCCAGCAGTGAATGCACTTTTTTCATCTCTACTCCTGGGTTTGGGTGTGTGTAAATAGAGTGGGAGAATTGTCTCCTTGAAGTCTTCCTGCAAGCTAAGCTCAACTCAGGGGATGTCAACCTGAAGGTGACATCGGTACTTTCTGAAAAATACAAAGCGTGCAGTTGCCTGCAGAGTGCCGAGCAGTGAGATCACCTGCCTCTGAGTTTAAAAGGCTATAAAGATTGACATAAAGACCACATACCAGGAGAGATAAACTTGAATTTAAAGAAGTACAGTGACAAACATCCTAAGGAGATTTGTGCAAAATACAGTGTGGAATTCATGACGAATTCAAGCATGTTTTAATGTGGAAAACTGCATTCAAAGGAGGAAATCTTAGTTTTCTGGCCTGCAGCTGCTGAGGCTCTCACATGTCACAGGCATTAGACCCTCGGCTCTGTTGCCGCTGGCTGTCTGCTCCTGGCAGGGTGGCCTTGCTCAGTGGTCAGTCCTGACCCTGATTTGAATTTGTTGTCTCCCGTACATTTGCTTTCTTTATAATCAGCTCTCAATTTTCTGTTGCATGCAAAATTCCACAGACAAAATCAGGATTACTCAGCATGTTAAATGCGGATTGGAAAGCAACGTGAAGACCCGGAAGGGGCCTTTTCTGACTCCCATCCTGCTTACAGATGATGCAGAGGTGCAGTCTGAGAGCGGGACCTTCAGCAGAGGCTCCCCCAGTCCTCGGTGGTCCTGGAAGGACCATGTGTTCAGCCCCGAGTTCTCTCAAGAGGTCAAAGCCATCCAAAGAGGAGAGTGACACACTGTGATTAGTATCTTCTACTGGTCTTTTGTGGGGAAGTAGTTGCTAGAATAAGAATGCTCTTTAATCACTGGGATTTCAAAGATTTTTTAAAAAAATGTTTAAAAAATGCCCAGAATAGTAATACTTGCAGCACAAGGCTCAAGAGGATGCAGTTATGATCACAATCAGCACAGAATGGAGCTGGTAGAGTTTGGGAAGGGAGCAAAATATGTGCCTGAAATTTACCCCCCCCCCCCCAACAGAGACACGGTGTCCCAAGTAGTCCGTTTCCCTGAAACAAGTTTCAGAGGAATGGTGATCCATGCAAGCGATGATAAGACGCACATATTACAAATGGAATGTGCCCCTAGCAAGGGAAGTATGAATCTGAGCCATAAAGCTGCCGCCGCCGCGGTCCCATGTAATGTCACCTAAGCGCTCTGCCTTGCATGACTTGCTGCAGGCTGCCGCAGATTAGAGCTATCGATCGCTCCCTGCAGAAGGGTCTCGCTGTGAGAAAGGAAGGTAAGCGGCAGAGACAGGCAGTTTCAGTATTGATTGGCTCCAGCGGGGGGTTGCGCCTCCAAATGAGGGTCAGCACTCCTTCACACCACCTACGAGAGTTACTATGATGTGCATCCAGGCACAGAGGGATAGGGGAACCGGGCCAAATGCCAGAGTCTCAAGGCCACCTCCTCTCATGTTAGCCAGTCACAATACCTCTCAGAGAAGCCAAAGATGCCACATGAAATCTCAGGCTTTAAAAAAAAAAAAATCATGGCAACAGAAGCCTGGGGTGGGCAATGGTGTACTCTTCCAAGGCAGACGGACGGACCACTGCCAAAGAGAGCTGCCAGAGGCCACATCAAAAAACTGTCAAAGCAATGTGTACGCAGCTTCAAGATTGTCCCTCTAATGTCTGAGAGGCTCACCAAAGCCAGAAGGACAGCTCTTGTTAAGAAAGACAAAAACCTTTCCCTACTAAAAGTTGACTGCTCCCCCCACTTAAGGCTGAATATTAAAAAAAAAAAAAAAAAAGGCCCAAGTGGACATTCTACTTAAAGAAATTTCAATGATGTAAGTGGTTCTCAAAAGATTTTCGTGGAGACAAACTTCCACTGGCACAAAAACATACACTCATCTCAAAAGTCAAGTAAAATTATGAGGTACATCACAGTTCATGATTCTCCAAGGCAATGTAAAATTAAATAAAGGATTAATGAGGGCAGATTAAAATGAAAATAAGGAACCCAAAGAAACAAGCTAAGAACAAAATGCACCCTTTAAATGTGTGTTTCTGTGGACATGGAAGCACAGTGATCTCAACGTTACTGCTGTGATTAAATTCTTTGGCCTAAGAAGTCATTATTTAAATCATTTCTCTCTTTGCCGTATCCATTATAAGTCATTTCCTCTTATGCAGCATAAAGACATCTTATAGTGTAATTAAATAAATGGCACTAGAGTCTATTTTCCCTTAATTAGAAATTCCTTAAAATGTTTGCAATTCAAGTAAACCCTACTGAGTTCTTATTATGTTGGATGAAGGAGACTGAAAGGCAAGTTAAGACCATCTTTGCCTTCAAGGAACTCTCCCTCCAGCTGACAGGGCAGGTGCATCAGAAGAAGCCCTGCCCTGTGTGGTCAGCACCACACCCACTGTGGAAGACAGCAGAGAGGTCCACTGGCCTCCTCCCTTCCCTGCACAGACAGGTCGCTGCTCCCCTCAGCAGGTGGATTCTCCTCCCTTGAATCCAGGCTGGTCTTGGGACCCGCCTGGCCAACAGTTCTGGGACTTCCAAGGTTGAACTGTGAAACCTGGTGCCTTCCACCTGGGTCTCTTGGAGCTCAGAGCAGCCATATATGAAGTACAATTGCTGTGGGATTACTTTGCCGTGAAAAGATCCAAGCCAGCTAGGTGGGGAGGATGCCAAAGAGTGAGAGATGCCTGGAAGCCTGCAGCTCCTCCAGCAATGCCAGTTGCACTATGAGTGAGAATCACCCAGCTGAGCCCAGTCAACCCACAGCACCATGGGAGGTCTTTCTCTCTACCATCTCTCCCTTAAAAACCTCTGCACATGGAGCGCCTGGGTGGCTCAGTTTGAGCATCCAGCTCTTGGTTTTGACTTGGGTCATGATCTCCTGGGTCATGGGATGGAGCCCTGAGTGGGCTCCATGCTCAGTAGGGAGTCTGCTTGGGATTCTCTGCCTCTTCCCCTCCCCCCACTGTGTGTGCTTGTGTGTTCTCTCATAAACAAACAAACAAACAAACAAATAAAAACTCTGCACAAGTCTTTAGACTTTATCCTGCAGGTTTCCAAAGTGGGAAGTGACAAGACAATGCTTGGATATCTATTCATGTATCTTTTATATCTAAAATTAAGAAGAAAATTCAGGTTTACTGAGACTTAACACCTGGCACCCTTCTTGTTCTTTCTCGGTCATCTATCAGACTGTCCTGGGTCAGGATCAGTCCTGAGGGTGAGACAGGGGATGGGGGGGGGGAGGCTCCCTCATTCACTCTAACCACCCTGTGATGTATCGTGGTGTACATGACCCCTCATACTGAAGTTCTGAATTTTATTATCTTATAAATGGGATCGTCTTTCAAACACATTGTACTGAAGCAGGTCATGACCATGAAAATCTTCCATACCACACAAACATTTGTTCTTGATCTCACAGGAAAGTTCTTATTAAAGCTCTTCAACATAAAGATGAATTACTCATCTTTCTTTTCCACAGAAAGACAAATGTTCTAAATTTGGTGACTGCTTCTGTAATGACAAGGGGCTGAATTTATTCATTCATTTAACAAGCATCTATTGAACAAATGTTTACTCTGTGGCAGGTGCTGAGGCTGCACCAGGGTTGGTATTCACCTGGAAAACACCAGCATGGGCAGCATCCTGGCCAGTGTCTGCTGCTGCTGGTGCCCACAGTTAAATATTTCAACTATCACCCTTGAAGCCATCAGGGAACAAAACAGACAAAAAATCCCTGCCGTTATGCAAGGGGCACAACATGTGTAAAATGAGTAAGTGACTTATATAGCAACGTAGTGAATGATAAGGGCTGTGGAGAAAATAAAGGGTGCAGGTGTGCTGTGGGAGGCGGTGGGCAGGTGTGTGCAGGTGTGGGGCCATTATGCCCCAGGGAGGCTGGAGGCACCGGGGAGGGGATAAAGAAACAAGCCCACTGGACATCTGGGGAACAGTGTTTTAGGCAGAAGGCACAGAGCATTTGGGCCTCCCCTGCAGGACTCTGGCCTTGACGTTGAGTGAGGTGGGGGCCACTGGAGGCTGTGGACAGGGCAGCGATGTGGCCTGATCCATGTTTTACTAGGCTGGCCCTGGCTGCTGGGCTGACTGTCCTCCTGGGCAGGGGCAGGGCTGGAAGCAGGAGACAAAGCCAGGAGGCTATGGTTGGTCAACAGTACATCCTGAGCCATTATCCTAGGAAAAAATGACCCTGCTGGTTTCCTCAAAGTGACATTCTAACATTGAGAGAGTCACTGCTTATAAATGAAACATGTCATGGAGAGAAGATCTTGAAAAGAAATGCTGCGAAATGCTCCCTTCAGTCTGGGAGTTTACTGTCGAAGATGGTCTATGTTTCCAGAAAGCTCTCTGATCTGTACCACCAAAACCTCACAATTTTGTAAGCTGTTTCTAACTTTCCCAATGAAAACCTGACTACATTTTCAATCTCTTTGTCGAAAAATATAATCAACAACTAATATGACCTCAGGTAGGATAAGATGGGAATCTCCTGTCAAATGCCAAAAAGAACCTTCACAGAATCTGTGGCTAGGAATGAACATAAGCGTCAGCAGGCCAAGACAATGATCCTTTGCTCTCCAAGGCCTAGGTATCTTTGCAAGGTTTTGTTTTCAGCTATAAAACCAAGTATTAAAATAAACTGAGTTTAGAGGGACTCCTTAGAATCACTGAATCACAGAACTATTATAAAATCAAGGTTATAAAAATGACATTTAATCCCATTGCTCTCACTAAAATACTATTTATATCTTAAAAGCAAAACAATTTTACACTATTAAATATAAAATACTTCAAATTATTTTTCATTTCATCTTCAGCACATCCTTTCCAATTCTCCTTGAGTACACATTTTACAATGTCATAAAATATTAGTATAGTAGAACCTGTGTGTACTTTAAAATAAATCAATATATGTATGTTTGAACGGCATGCTTAAAAGTTTTCTGTTTTTTTTTTTCCCCCCGTCCTTTGACGGGGTATGTAGTAAGAAAAAGACTGGAAATGATGGATGTAGGAAGTAGGTTCGAGGCTGGTGTCCTCAGCCAGTGAAGGGAGGATTGGGTCCACCTCTACCCTTCCCTCCAGGATGGATCTGCTGACAATGAAAGGCTGCTTGCCATGAGCCTCCCATACTGAAAAACTGCCTCAGCACCTTGGAATAGGCCACGGGCATTTATGTAATCAATTCTAATTAGCCTATAGTATCTTTCTGTGAAACAAGCAAAATGAACAAAATTATGCCATTTCCGGCCTCAAGTTGTAGATGGCATATTCAAAGAGATACACAAAAATATGTGAACAATTTGAAGATGCAACCAGAAGTCAGCTTTTCCCTCAGAGCTCCCATGACCTTCCGATTTTCTCTTTTGTGTTTCAGTGACTCCACAGATGCACACTGGGCACTAACGGCAGGTCTTTCCTAGAGCAAGAGTCACATTCCAGTCTCTGTCATAGTCACAATCGCCGTATTAGCTGGGAAGCCTCTTAAGGGCAAGGCCACTCATCTCTGCGTCCTATAGCGCTTGCCACAGCCACACCACCGGTGTCAGAGGCGGGAGGAACACGGAGCGACCAGGGGTGTGTGGCAGTCTGGGACCTGACTTGCTCTCCTGTGCTGGGGCATGGCGCACTGCTTCTGGATATAAAGAATGTTATATCTTTATATCCAGAATGCTGCCCTCCTCTCCAAACTGACAGTGCATCTGTCAGCTTGCTCATGCAACATGGATGCATTTCTCCCGCCAGGTCTCATCCTGGGCTTTAGGCGTGGGGGAGATGGCAGAGAACAAAACAAAGTTCCTGCTCTCATGCCCTTTACATACTAGTGGGAGAAAGAAGCATTAAGTAAATGGTAAGTGCTAAGGGGTACATGGGTGAGACTGCCCAGAGGGCTTGCTGACAGAAAACTTTCTAAAGAGTGATTGCTGAGCAGAGACCTAAGGAAAGGGAAGGGGTGAGCTATGCAGATGCTGGGGGGAGGAGGGGTAATTCCTCACACAGTGTGCTGTTCCTGAGGCTGGAATATGTTTGTGGATCCTTGTAAGGATTCTGGATTTTTCTGTAGGTGAAGTAACTGGAAAGTTCTGAGCTCTGGCATGCTTTGATTTCTATTTCAGGAGGAAAACTCTGGCTGCTGGAGAGTATTCCAGGGAGAGCAGGGAGAAGTAGGGAGACTGGGAGGAGGCTGCCACACTGGCCCAGGAAGGGGATTCCTAGACCAGGGCGGGGTGATGGGGAGGTAAGAAGCAGCTGCATTTCCGTTATGTTGTGTGGATTAATTTATATATATATATTTTCATTCCATAAATCCTAATAATAATCTGGCTGTGAGGTATTATGGTCCTCATTTTAGAAATAAGGAAACTGCCAGAGGTAAAGATATTTGTTCAAAGCCAGTTATTCTTTAAAATAAAATTGAAACCACCCAAAGTCTGTCTGAGGCCAGCTACCGTCCATTACCTGCTAATCTGGGCACTACAACTGCAAGACACACCTTACAATTTATTGGGCACTTGTAGGAAAATTGCTGCTGAGGATGGACGAGAATGTCCTCGGATGCTTCTCAGTGAGAACGGAAGTCTGACCAGGAGGGTCCACTGCCGCCGTGTCACTGTTAACTACCTCACGGGAGATCTAGGAAAAGGGTTTAGGTGCTTGTTAAATGACTGGTCAATATGACAAACCACTGAGTAAATCGGGGGCCCCCAGTGCATGTCACTCCAGCAGCTCTGTGACTCCAAAAGCACAGCGGATCTGTTTCCTTAACTAATCTTTATGGCCCAACATGTGATAACTGGGGCTAATGAATCCAGAGAAAGGAGAAACGAGCAATGAAAAGGTTAAGAAAATTTATCTCAGGAAGCCAATATATTAAAAGGTAAGAATGTCTCATCCTGATCTGATGTGAGCTAAAACCAACACTTAAGAGAAGCCTGAAATTCTACAGAAAGCGGAGCTTATGTGAAGTGTTTCTGCACAACTATACATTTGCTTGTCAAAATTATAGTGCATAAATACAGAAATAATCTTCATGCAGATAATTTAAATGCTGGTTTCTGATACAAATCTCTGACGTGCTATATGTTGTTACATTCAGTGAATGTTTATCCTGTTAGGCCTAAATTCTATTTTCCCAAATTAATGAGAAGACAGTATTTCTAAGACATTCTAAAGAAGCGCTCCTTTATTTAAAGGAATCAAAAATCCTATGACAGTACCCCTTAATGTTAAAACTAATTTACATTTCTTCTCATATTCATATTAAAATTGTTTTCTTGGTAGTATAAATTTAATTTCAATTCGTTTAATTTTAATTCATTTAATTCTGAATATATGAAGAAAACACACATCCTATTTGTTTATCACAGTGAAACTGAACTCTCACCAGGAAAATATAATGTGAGGACAATTTTCATCTTCTTCTGGGAGAACGTTATGGTTCTGGGATGTTAAAGGCAGAACATAATGATAAGTAGCAGCAGTTCCCCCATCAATTCCACGCCTTCTTTAAATTCCACTGAGGATGGCAGTTTGGATGGAGACCCCAAAATCTATTCTGTCCATCTGTTTTATTATTCTTAGAACAACTGTCAAAAGTTGCCCAGGGATCAAGTTGCAAACATACTAATTTGCCTTTGAAAAGTAGGCCCTGGGGGAATTCTGGAACTCTGCTTATAAATTCAGAATCCCATCAACTAGCGAGCCTGCCTACCCTTTGTGGAGGTATGAGACTTTGCACTTCCAGGCACACATCTGCCTCAAAGCCAGGATGCACTGATATACTTACATCCCACTTCATAGGCAAATGAAGGGAAAACCAAAGGGGCCTGGCATCTTAAGGGCTGTCTTGTCCCATGACAAGCAGACCCTGAGTTTTTAGAAGGCAGCCCCTTCATTGATCACTCATGGATTAAGACCAAAGCTTTGTACTGGGCAATTTGAATGACTGGGCACGGCAGAGGGACACAAATTCTGTACTCTTGTGTGTCCTAGGACCAAATTAGCAAGACTGAAGACTGAAGTGTTAGAAGAAATCAGCTGAAGATAAACATCATAAGGCTCTAAGTATTGTATTGTTTCATTTTTGTGATTCTGATGAAAGTGACAAGATCATCTGGACATACATAATATCAGATGTGGGTTTGTAAGTAATAACGAGCAGTGTCCAAGGAGGTGTCTGTTTAAAATATTGTGGCATTTTGGAAACATGACACTCTGTTGGAAACTAAAGCAGCTGTGTACTTCTCAAGTTGGTTATGTTAAAGGCATGTGCAAAATACAAGGTGAACATTAAAATGAATCTTCACTCCCTAGTGGCTTGCACACTGGACACCTGATCATAGGGGTGGGAGGGGAAGAGGAAGAGAAAAGGGGAGGGCATTAACACAGATCCTCGGAGCTCCCACTCTTCCCCTACCCGGGCCCCAGTGGTCTCTATCAAGTCTTAGAGAATAAAGTCAAATGCTTTCAAAGCACAGGACCCCAGGAACATATCTAAAGCACAACAAAGTACCAATTTTAGAGTTTGGTAAAATTCCTTAGCAGTAAACTAGAAAAAACACCCTTTCAAGGCTAACAATGATGGAATTTGGCTTGTACTCACCCACAGGTTACCAAAAAAGTATTCTGCTTTGATTAAAAAATTTACTTGAGTGTGTTGCAAATTACTCTAGCTCGGAAACCTGCGGGGAGCTCCGCTGCATACACTAAGGCAGACGGGCACAGAAGGGATCACCATTTGGACTTGCCTGCTTTGTCCTTCTTTGGCTTTGCACAATCTCTTATTATAATAAGGCATGTATTATCCTTTTTGGAGATTTGAATAACAGAAAGTCTCACTTTCAAATATATTGCTTATAATCCCAGAGTCTACTAAATGTTCTGCGGATGCTGTTTATGGCATTATGCTCCTTTCAAAATGGGACTGATAATTAGTAAACTGAAATTTGATTAATGTTGGATTAAGAGGTTCTGATGTCTCGCTGCAATGTGTTATTTCAGTCTGCGGGCACTGGAAGAGACTGTCCTTAGGAAACTTGTTTCTTTCCCCTTTCCAGAATGGGAAGGTTAATTTAAAGTCCTGATTTTTTTTTTTTTTAAAGAATTCAGTTTCATTCAACAGTTTGTAATGTAGGATT
The DNA here is from genome assembly GCF_002007445.2 of Ailuropoda melanoleuca. Lineage (NCBI taxonomy): Eukaryota > Metazoa > Chordata > Mammalia > Carnivora > Ursidae > Ailuropoda > Ailuropoda melanoleuca. Next base: position 89,506,119 of record NC_048230.1, read on the forward strand.
CAGTTTTTTCTCTCTTTTTTGTTTTTTCACTTTGAAGCTAGAGCCAGTGGATTAACTATTTGAGAAAGAACAAAATAAACTAGAAATAAACGTCTTCCTCCAAAAATGCCAAGGGGGAGCCCTTCTTGGTTATGGCAGAGTAACCTAGCATGGATAAATGTTTCAGTCTTAGTTCTCACTAGATTCAAGTACAGAATTTTGAAAATATGATGAACTTCTCTGAAAACAAATGACCTGTTTGGTCTAAATATTGAAGCCTGTGAAAAAGACTACTAGATAATATTGAAGGAAAAATTTTAAATTAATACTGCGATGTGCTCTTTAAAGTTCAGGTTAGGGATACCTCTTTCAGTTTTGTCAGAATTATAAAAAGGGCTGTTAATTTTAAGAAGTTTTTCTGTGCCCCATGGCCAAAAGACTCCACGTTTCTTCCTTGCCTGTGGTTTTAAATTCATAATCTTGTTTGCCTACTACTGAAGAGTGTGGGAGAATCAGGAATAATGGGCTCCCTTTGAAGCTGTGCCATTCCCAAAGTAACCATCTGAATGCTAAAGAAATATTGTCATTTATGGAGTGACCTTTTGCTCTTTGAATATTCAGACATGAACAAATGTTAAATGCCTAGAAATCGTAGCAGCACTATGCAAAAATGTACGCAGGGTCAGCAAATATCCTCTCGCATGCTTTTGGACATGATGACCATTTCCACTTTTCTAACAGCCTTCTAATAGCAAAATGTATTTGGGAACAACAGTGGAATTTGTGTCATCATGACCAAATGATTACGGTGCAAACCCGAGATTCTTCTGGGGCCCAGCAGGCTTCTGGTCCCTATGGAAACGAAACCTCAGATATTGTCCTCCACTCAGCTGGAGGACGGAGCAAGGGAGGCTTTTGTGCTTGGTGAGATTTCTTCCACAACCTTCCCCACCAGACCTTAGTGCTTCCTCCCGACTCTTTTCTAATTGAGATGCAAATTAATCTCTCTGGCTGATTACACTTCCCTTAAAGCTACTGACAAATGCAGCTGTAACCAGAGTTTGCGGACTTTCCAACAAGTGACTTCAGCTGTCAGTATTTGCATGTGCAGCCAGGGCCCAGCCTGCTCCAGGTCTCAGACATGCGGAGAGCTTCCCTTAGGCATTGCAGGCGTTTTATTTACGTGTATAAAATTTACATACAATTAAGAATGTAAAAAAAATAAATAACCCTAGAACTACGTCCCTAGGATTTGGAAATCAACTCTGACACCAACATTATCTAAGGCCTTTCCAGACGCTTCTTTCTTCCTGGGACTGGAGCAGCATGCCTCTCCTGGGAGCCCATGGCTTTCCTGGCAACATTATGTTTTCTTCTCACTTCCTTCTTGTAAGTTTTCTGACTTGGACACTCCTTGAATTCAATCTGTCTCTCAAAAACTAACTAAATAAATTTATCACTCTAGGAAAATGGGATAACTGAATAGCCTTTACGTTTCATGGCTCTCAGTAAGATTCCATTAATTTCAAGACCAACTATAAAGTCACCATTCTAATTGTCAGGATTTCCACATGAATGTCCTTCAATATCTTTTTGGTGTGGTGATGAGTGGATTATTATTTTGAATGTAATGGAATATAAAAGTAATATGCACACTGTATCATTCAATATAAAGAAAAATACACACGGAATCCAATTTTTCAGTAAAAATTTTAACACTTCTTTTCTCTTGAACACTATCATGTATGTATTTTTGTCAATACAGTTTTGTCAAAAACTAGTTATTGAGTACCGGCTATGTGCCAGGAGCTCTTCTGAGTGTTGGCGATCCGGGTATAAACTTACACATGCAGAAGTGGAATAAAAGGAATTTTGAGAATATATCTACATAGACCTACAAAGATACATACTCTATTTGTAGAGCCATATGAGGTTTTCAATTTTGAAAAAATTCAGTTTTATAAAATAATGATTTGCTTTTGTCTCTAAGTCTGTTTACTAGTTGTTTTTTTTAAACCAAATCAATCTAGCTCCCTCCCTCTCTCTTCACACACACTCATATTCATAATGTACTAGGAGGTATATGAGACAGGGATATCAACCGAATGGAGACAAGGCCCCTATTGGGCAGCTCGTAATATAATCAGGAGACAGAAGAGGATAGAAGGAGGCCCTGTCTGGCAGAGAGTGTCAGAGGGCTAGATGGCTATTGGGGGGGGGGGCGGGGGCTTGGGGGTGAGCGATCTGTCATAGGAGAGACACAACAGGAGTGTCCGGGGTCAGTAGAGCTCACCGTACCCAAAGGTCCCACCATGGGAAGGAACACAGGCCTGTGAAGAACTAGCTCTGAGACACCGTGACCCCATAGCCATGGACCCAAGAGGGGCAGAGCAGAAAACTGCATTGCTGCTATTTCCCTAAGCATGCTGCCCCCAGCCTGGTTTCCACACAGATTGTGAGATTTACACCAACTTTTCTGGAAGGGATGGTCTTTTGTCTCATAGTGATAAGTCACTTTACAGCAAAAAAGTGCAAAATGGCTTCCTGGTCCCACTTCTTGAAGACTCTCCACACCATGTGCTTCTCGCAGGCCCCATCAGGCACCAAAGGTGGAGGGCAACCCAACCCCAGGAAATCATGTCTTCACACTGAAGAGGGCCTGCCACATGTCACTGAGAGAAGGCAGTCTCCAGCCTTTAACACCTATGATGGGAAAAAGGGAGTACTTCCCGAAACCTAAGTCCACAGTTGGGTGGTTAACCGTTCTGACAACAGAGGTTTAAAACTCCAAGCTGGTGATGTGTTAAAATAACCAGAGTGACATTTACGGATTACTCACCAAAGACTAGGTACTGTGTTACCTGCTTGGCCCACTAACTGTCTCACCATCCCTCAGACGGAGGCCAGCTGGGGTCTGGGGGTGATGTGACGGTGCTGCATGGCACCAGGCCTCATGCTGGGTGGCACGTGGACCGGGCGAGCTGTGGTGACAGGGGAGCACACAGCCTGTAAGGAGTCTGATTGCTGCCAGAAAGAAAGGGGGCCCAGTAGGGTCAGAAGCTCTGATTCTTGACGAGAAGTCAGAAACCTAGATTTCTGAAAATGCAAAATCTCCTGATTTTTCAATGAGGCTGATAAACTTGATCTTTATGAGTAACACTGGAGGCCAACTGCAGTTCAAACAAAACCCATCTGGGGGCTGGATTCAGCCTGCAGGCAGCTGGTTTGTCGGCTCTGGTTTTTGAATATTGGCTTTGACTTTAAGCTAAAAGCTGCTTCCTGGTTGCCTCTGTTTATTGGTCCCAGTTCTGTAGACTTGTCTCCTTTTAAAAAAACTCCCAGGCTCCTGAAACAACTCCTTCTTGGTTTTAATGGCTCCCTGAGACCTCTAGGTGAGGTGGCCACTCTCTTTGTGGACATGCTCCAAGTTGGTCAAGGTCTCTCCTTACTGTGTGGGCACCAGAGCAGCACCACATTCACAGTGCAATCTGAGGCAGCGGGAGCAGAGGGGCCATGCCTTTGTTTCTGTGAGCCGGACCTCAGGTGTCTCAGGCTGTGGTTTGAGAGAACACTGGTAGGCCGCTGCATCACCTCTGGTCTCTCACCTCAAGTCTGTGCTTAACCAAAATCCTCAGACATTTCCCAGGGATTACTGTCATGCCCCACCATCCCCAACCTGTACACACACAACTGATCATCTACACCCAGGCGCATGGCATTAGTCTACCCTGCTAAATCTCACCTTGCTGGTTTGGGGCTAAAAGTCTCATCTGTTTACGTAATCCTAGTTTCTGATTTTGCCTTGTGTCAATTGAGTTAACCCTCTTAGCTTCCTGACAAATGGTATTTTGATAAACATGCGTTCTAGACCTTTGTGAGAGTTGCTGATAAAAAATGCGGAGGGTTGGGCAAAGTCGTGGTGCACACGCAGCACCAGAGACACTAAGGCCCCAGTCAACTGGTGGTCCATGAATTGTATGTTTAGCCAGAGTAAAGTCACCCAAATCCCCTAGACCCAAATTTCTCTCTCCTACTTGCCAGATGACTGTGATACTTTATCTTGGGTTTTACCAAAATTAATATTTTATATTTAAAAGCTTTCTCTAGGGGCACCTGGGTGGCTCAGTTGGTTAAGTGTCTGCCTTTGGCTCAGGTCACGATTTCAGGGTCCTGGGATCAAGCCCCGTGTCAGGCTCCCTGCTCAGTGGGGAGTCTGCATATTCCACTCTTCCTAGCTTGTGCTCTCTCTCGCTAGCTCTGTCTCTCTTCTCAAATAAATAAAATCTTAAAAAAAAAAAAAAGCTTTCTCTAATCTGTGAAAATAGTAATTTTATCAAACACAATGAGTATATTTGGGATATTTTGTTCTCTGTACACTCATTCTTTTCTTTTTTTTTTTTTTAAAGATTTATTTATTTATTTGACAGAGAGAGAGAGAGACAGCCAGCAAGAGAGGCAACACAAGCAGGGGTTGTGGGAGAGGGAGAAGCAGGCTTCCCGCTGAGCAGGGAGCCCGATGCAGGGCTTGATCCCAGAATGCTGGGATCATGACCTGAGCCAAAGGCAGATGCTTAACAACTGAGCCACCCAGGTGCCCCCACTCATTCTTTTCTGAAGGCTCACAAGCTATTTAATAATCTAGTCTAACAATTTTACAAGGGGTCCATGTGACATTCCAAAATCCACCCTTATAATCCTATTTGAAAATAATGAAACTATTTTCCTGTTTTCAGTTCTAGGTGCATCCTTTATTTTACTTGATTTCTAAAAAAAACCCCAAAAATCAAAAAACAAAACTTCTTATGGATCTGAGACCACTGTTGGAAATTTGTTCTACAACTAGACACTGGCCTTGAAGGCTGGACCTTACTTTCAGGGGTCAGTTCTTTTTTCCTTTTTTCCCCTTCTTACTGTGTTCTCAGTGATCTGAGTTTTCACTAATACACTTTTCAGACACTTTTCTGTCCCTCCTCATATGAAGAAGATGGAGGACAAGTGGGGTAAAGGTTAACGTGGCAGCCTTCTGTCAGGACAGCATGGAGCTCCTCTTTCAGTCTTGATGCACCCGTGTTAAATACGCACTCACTAGAACCCACTGTCTGTTCTTCCATGCCTCCCCTTCTCACTCAGAGACAGTTTTAATTCTATCATTAAAAAAACTCTCATTTCTTATTCCCCATTATAGTCTCGACCCACCCATGGGAATGTGCCATTCCTTGATCTGAGCTCTGCTTTTTGAAACATGCTTCCTAAGTGTCAAGGTTCAGGTCTACTTGCTCTCCTCCTTTTCTTACATGAGCTCTAGTACAAAGCCTAGTACAAAGTACCTTCTGCAACATTCAAAGTCACAAATCCAGTCTTTCAAATTGCTAAAGAACAGATCCAAAATAATAGTTGCCCTCATTTGCTTCCTCTGTCTTCTGAGAAGAGGATACTGTTTGCCTGCCAAAAATTTATCGAACGCTTGTTGCCTTTAGTAGAATGTACAGTGTAACTGATATCAGGTAGTGCAAATCCCTGTCACAATGACATTTTGCCTTTGGGCCTGTTTAGAATTGTGGATCGGGAAAGCACTGTCCATGCATTTCCATCTGGAGCATGACTCCATTCTGGTGGCCCCTCTTAAATCTGGCCCCCTCCCATGCATTTCCCATTCTCAAGCACTTCCCTCCCACCCAAGAGTGCCTTCTTTCTTTTCGGTGATGTTATTATCTAATATGTTTGCTTCTTTCTTTGCAGTAATTCGGTTCTAGGTTCTATCACACCCAATGCTCGGGGTGATGAGACTGCTAAAATCAGCTACAGATAAGACCCCTCAGGAGGGTGTGTCCTGCTTGACCGCTCTGCTGAAGGTAACCCTTCATTTCTCTGTTCTTCGCTTTTCTGTCACTATTCTCTCCTTTTCCTCTGCCTCCCTCTCTACCTCCACCTCCTCCTCCCAAGCCTACTCCTCGAATGTTATCCTCCGGAAAGGTCTGTCCCTGACTGTATTCTTATCCTCCACACCCCAGCAAATCTAGCAAGCCCCATGCTGAATTAGTCTACCTGTTTTATGTGGGGATCCAATCCATCCCCCTGCCACTGCCTTATATTAGGCCCTCACCTTCTCTCAGAACTCCTCCCACTGCCCCTGAAATGCCTCCATCAGTTCCATCCTCACCGTGTGTGCGTGTGTATGCTTCCACTCTACCATGTGGAAGCTTCTGTGGTGCTCAAACGTGATGTGCATTTTTAGAGCTTGGTCCATGAGCACACACTGTCCCATCACTTGGAATCTCTTATTCGTATTTCTATGCCCAGGGGCTTGGACAATGCCTAGCACAAGGCAGGGACACGGTAAATGTGGACAAATGCATACTGGTTCCACATGTCAAAATATACCACATGGTACTGACTCCTTCTCATATACTTTTCTTAAGTGTATAGGAAAAAATGGAGAAAATTAAAGATCTTCAAAGGAAAAAAATCCCCAAAGATCCTACCAGAAAAGTGAGAAACAGAATTGCTACGGTTTTAGGGAGAGAGGCCACTTTTGAAGGTGTATAAATTGAGACTAAAACTTAGCAAAGCTATTAGGAAGTCATGAGTCTAAAAGAGAAGCTAGAGTATTATTAACTATATCCATTAATTGAAAATGAAACTAAATTTCACTTAAGAAAGAGGTACAAAATTACTTTTCCTTAGGCAGCCCAGTTCTCTCCATCAAATGCTGATAGTTCCAGAGAGGAGAGATAGCAAATGCCACTGTGGCTATTGTTCTATTGAAGTAGACGTTGATTTTAAAAAGCCACCATCTGTTTGATTTAGGGTGAGCTCCTCCTAACGGGCGCACTGCACATTGTGTGGCAACCTTTTCCCTGAAACAAGTTAGCTGAGGAGGAGAATGAGAGAGCCCTGGCTCTGACAATCTGGGAAACTTCCACCATGGTTTGATTTTGGAATCTTTAGTTGGCTTGGGAACTGTAAACATAACATGTGGCAAGCTTCCCATTTACAACACTCTAGGCATGGGAATAGACCCCCTGATTGCCCACGAGGGATAGAAAAAGCAGATGGCAGGTGAGTTGGCCCTCGTCACTCAGAAGAGCAGCAGCCACGGGACAAGGGCTCCACTTGACAGATTTGATTTAGCCTGCTGAGGAAGTTACCAGAAAACCCAGGAAGGACAAAGGGGCTGGACTGAACTGTTACTGAGGGTGTTTTCCAAACACATCCCTACTGTGTTCACTTTTTTTTGATCATGTACGACAATGGTATATTCTTCAATCTTCTGTGAGCCTTCACCACACAGTTCCAGCTGTTTGATCATTTAGCCAAGGGTACCCCAAACAAGAACTCCTTTGATATTGATTCTAAGCTGGATTTACTGCTCAAAAATATCCCAGAGAGGCAAATCCATTCTAACAATGTGCCCACTCCTCTATTTCATAAGAAATGTTGTATTTTCTTGAACATTACCGAACAAACTTGATACCTTTACTGCTCACATTTCTACTCCTAGTTAAATACTGAATTGCAACTGACAACTCTTTTAGGGCACTGAAGTGTCAATCATTAGGTGGGGAGGGCACAGGAGATGCAAACTAACTCCATGGGCTCTTTTCTTCATTTGTCATCAGGCTCAATGCTTGGCTACCTATGGTCAATACAAAAAAACAAGTACTTCCTCTCTAAAGGATTGAAAGAAGTTCTGAACTGAACAACGTGTCCTTTGTTCATATAATAGTCATCCTGATACCTGAATGACATTTGGATGCCATAAACAGTTTGGCAATGTTCTACTTAACAACTGTAACCTTAATATTAGAAACAAAATGGGGACACAGAATTGCCCATATAAAATGGCTGGTGTTGATAAAGAAATTTCCCATTCTTTGTCAGCACTCATTACTATACCTAATAAAGTAATGCAACAGGCAATAGCAATGCTTTCTCAGAAACGTGGTCTCTTCTGTGAATTGTGTCTTCTAGGGCCATGTATGCAAGCTGCTTCATTCCTTATTGGGTCTTGGTTCATATGCCAATAAAATGTTGCCAGGGGATATACTGTCAGGATTTAGGAAGGGAATGAAATCTAATAAATACCAGGAAGAGAATTCCCCAGCTCATACTGGGGGGAGCAGGGTTTGTAGGGTTTGGAATGGGTTCCAGGGAGGGCTTCATGGGCATGTGACCTAAGCAGCTGCACAGTGCTTTCAAAAGGCCCTGCTTGGTTTAATACCTTGCTGTTGCTCTCTTAAAGTTCTTAATAATTTTATCTTTGATCTTGTGTTTTGCACTTGAAGTCTGATGAGACAATGGAGCATGCACGTGGGCAGAGGAAATGCATATAGCATGTGCTCTGCTTGTTCCTTGCACATAAGCCTTAGCAGCACCCCAGGAGCAGGACTATGGTGGAGCCACAACACCTGGAAGGTCAGAGAGACTCCGAGAGAGCACACGGGAAGTGTGTTACCACAGGACTGAGTAGGTGGGCAAGCGGACTATCCTGAGAAGCCATACTCTCCACCTGAACCAGAACTTGCTTTGAGCACAGAAAGAAAGCAGTATCATCCTAAGAAACAAGAATAACCAAGAAATCCTATATATCCTTGGTCGTGTTACTTCTCTGTGTTACCCACAATTTACTCTGAAAATGATGACAGAGAAGGAGAGGGAAAAACAGGGGGACTCACAGTTTCTTTTCCTGTCAGTCCTTCCTTACTCATCAGTGGACTGAAGAAAGAGTGATGGTACAATATGTGCGTATGAAGAATGAAATAAAAATAGGCAAGTTAGTTTTGTATGGTGTTTTCACTGTTAAGAACAGAATATATCCCTGTACCAGTTATAAAATATGAGCTGTGTCATTGTGGTGACTCCATATGTGAGTTAAATGCTTTTATATCTGCATATTAAACAATATAAAGACTGATAAAACTAATGCTAATAATCTAAATTTTTAATATTTTTTGACTAAAAATCACATTAAATAGCCAATAAAAAACACCATGACAAGTAGAAAAAGCACAAAAGAATGGAAAAAGCTTTATATTATAGCATGTTTTAAGGCACTTTCCTTGCTTTTTGAACAAGGGGCCGACATTTTCATTCTCTTCTGGGACCCATTGGTCTCAGCCCTGGTTTTAGATGTGTCCCAAGTATTAGTGATCTTCTCAGCCCCTGGGGGGACCTACAGGGACTTCAGGTTGTTGCCCCTGGCATGAGGCAGCGTTGTGCTAATTTTAGAACTTTCAAGATGAGCCATGAGATGACAGGGTTAGGAAAGCTTGGCTTCCTCAGGCATCACCCAGAAAACCACCTCTGCTTGAAGCTTGGTCTTGTGTCTGTCTGTACTCTGATGGGCCTGACCATGCATTAAATACTAAAAATCCCAACTTTACCACTTGAGAACACTCGGACGCCTGTGCTTGCTATGGTGCCCTCTGCCTGGAATGCCGTCCCTCCTCCCTGGGGACAGCTTCCTTGTCATCCCTTCAGCCTCAGCTTACATGCTTTCTCTGCAGAAAGCCTTTTCCCTGGCCCTGTTTTACCCACACCCTCTATTTAGTTGCTTTATACAACATTATTAGTTTGTATGTCTTCTCTGTGAAGTGTGGGGCAAGAACACTATTTGCCTTGCTCCCTGTATATCCCAAGCTCCTGGTGCTGGGCTCAGCAGTTCTAGAGTCCACTGTTTGTTTGCGAAATGAGAATGCAAGGAGACACCTGTGATTAGGATGTGTTAGGATTTTCAGTGTTTTTCAAAATTCAGATCAAAGACTTATCTCAACAAAGCAGCAAATTCCAGATATCAGCTGCTACACAATTATTTAAAAAGTGTAAAAATTAGTAATTAGTAATGTTTTAAAGAAAAAAGTACAGGGGCACCTGGGTGGCTCAGCTGTTAAGCATCTGCCTTCAGCTCAGGTCATGATCCCAAGGTCCTGGGATCGAGCCCTGCATCGGGCTCCCTGCTCAGCGGGAAGCCTGCTTCTCCCTCTCACACTCCCCTTGCTTGTGTTCCCTCTCTTGCTGTCTCTCTCTGTCAAATAACTAAATAAAATCTTAAAAAAAAAACCCAAAACCCTTCTTTTTTCTTTTTTTTCTACTTTTCTCCTTATTATACTTTTGGTTTCTGGCCTATATTAGCACTTTTGCAGGCCGAAATTAAATTAACAGAGTGGTTTAGTGATTGCAAAGTTTTCCCTATTGATTACATATTTATAAAAATTATAGATAGTATTTTATTTCTTGTTTTAAGTAATTTATTTGGACAGCATGAATTGAATCTTCTCAAGGTATAAGATAAAAGAAAAATGCTTAAATTTTTATAATATCGACATGATAGGTTTTGTTACTTTCCCTTTCTTAATTTCTATACCAAGTTGTCCTCTGAGATGTCAACTATTTTATGAGTTACTGGAGAATACAGCATTTACTCACCCATATTAGCATCAGTTACCCTGGCTGGCAACCACACTAGTCTAATGTGGTTCATCGAAAAGTTTTCAAGTGACGCTGAATCTTATCCTTTGAACTTGTAACAATATTGTTTTCCCTAAACGTGATTATCCTGATGCTATACTCATTCTTATTTGAAAAAGCAGTGTTGAACAAAATAACAAAGCATGTACTCTGTAATGAGAGGTCTGATAAGTGGGGAAGGTGACGTGACAAAAATCACAATGGACTTATAGAAGGCAGAATTTTGTTTGCAAATGATTTTTCCTTGCCTTGGTCCAACATACTTGACTGATGAGCGTCCAGCTCATCCTAGTTGACATGCAAACTGACAAGCCAATTGCTGAATAGGTCTTTCTCATTTCTGCCAAGAACCTCTTTCAAGCATTTGTGAAATAAAAACCCCCATGCTGAAGGCTGAATCAACACCAGCTCTAAGAGTAAGTCTAGAGTGCTGTGGATATCACTTCGAAGAATGCCATCTCCCAAACACGCACCACCGGCCTGGACAAAGCGCGAGGGAGCACGCAGAAGGGAATAATGCTGCCCTGGCCCCCAGGGAGGGACCAGATGGGACCTAATAGATCTTTTCTACTACTAATTTCTATGATAATTCCAAGTTGCCACATGGCATATGTATTTTTTTTTAATCTAAAGACAGAATATCAGTCAATGCAGTGACCAGTATTTTAATGAAAGGTATTTTTCATGAACTGTATCTATACACACATCCTGTTTCTTACCCACTCTCACCCCCACCCTTCGGCAACACATCACTAACAGTTGGAGTGGGAGAAGTATAGAGAGAGGTCAAACACGACATGTTTATACTCATCATCAATACCAATTAGAAACAAAGAGACTCTAAGTTTTACTAGGAGGTCAGATACCTTTTGCAGCAATTCTGTGAAGTCACCTTAATTTCTTTTTCTTATAATCAGACATTATGCATGGGCTTAAAGATTAAAGCATGCCAACTGATGTCTGAGAAAAAAATTACAAAAGTGAAATTTCTTCTGGTTTTAGAGAGAAGATCAGGGATTGGTGAAGATCTGGGAAAAATTACAAAAGGACTTTTAGCATTCTCACCGGCGAGTTCCAGTGCAACTTCACTGAGGGTGCCTTTCCCTGTCCCCCCAGCCAGATGCAACCGCCCCCTCCTCTGACCTCCTAGGGGGCCATTTGAACTTCCAGTGGCACCTGCCACATTCTCTGATTGATTATAGTCATTTCATTTGCTGTTGGTTTTGGGTAGGTTTCAGGTGACCCCATTACAGTTTCCTCAGCATCCCACCTTCTACACACAGGGGACTGCAACCCACAGGGATGGGCGGAGGGGAACCAGACCTCAGGCAAAACATTGAGAAAGGATGAGCCACTCTTGACAGTCTCAGCTTTTAGGCACAGACTTATGTGACTACATTACGAAAATAAACTCTTCTGGAGTTTGGTGAAGCACAATATTATTATATTTAATATAAATTAACTAATGGTATGAAGATCTCATGATATTATTTCTACACGCACTGAAAAACTTTCTCTCTTCCCTCTTCAACCCAGTGAATACTCACCTCTCATGACAAACTGCCAGGAATCAGGATTCCAGGACGGTTAATGGGTTACGTACTCAAAGCAAAAAGATACAAGCTCTGGTAGAGTGGGATGAGGCACTTCACGGCCCTGCTGGCATTGATGCACGTGGCACATATAAGGCTTGGCAGTAGCTTTCCACTCACTATGGCTCCATCAAACAGAGGCCCAAAAAACGGAACCTGTTGATTCAAAACAGAAAAACACTTACTTTTCCAAAACCAGTAAAAGTCAAACCAAAGACATGAGAACAGCTGGTTGATGTCTCAGACCTGTCATGACCATGCAGACTGTCACCCACAGAAATGACGCTAATGTTAGCAGGATACAGGTCGAGGGCTTTCAAATCAAGCAACACAGGTCTCCTCCACAATACTCCCCTATTGTGAGCTCTTCAGCAAAACTTTTCATGACAAATTATCACCAGGTTATTCGTTTTTTCCCTTGTGTTGCCATTCACAGAAATAGTTTTATTCTTTCTAGGTGTCTACATCATGTGGATTATGCACAAAACACAGCCGTGTCTCACTGCACACCTCCTAGCCTTGCATCCTTCTGAAACCTGTTTGGAATTGGCACTGTTTCTGCATGGGTTCTGATGTGTACTGACTCTTAAAGGAGAGGATGACTATCACTGTTAACAGCTACAAGGTCCCATTTATAGTCCTCATTCTTGAATCTTCTTTCCTCTGTTTCTAAGATGATTGCGTTATCCTCATTTTTTCCTACTTCCTTATTAGAGGTTTGGCATTCCTTCACTGGACCCAATTTTACTACTGGGTCAACCCACAAAGTTCTGGTGCCTGTCTTTTCGTGCTCTCACTTTTTTTTCTCCATTAGAAATTCATCGACTCCACTTATTAATATGGAGATTGTCAGCTCCATAAGGTCAAGGACTTGGTCTGCCTTGTAACTCTTGTATTTATTCACTCTCTCACTTGTTTATTCATTTATTCAAAAATATTTATTATGTGACAGACACTGTTCTATTCACTGGGGACACAGTAGTGAATAATGAAATTCCTTATATCATGGAGCTTATAATTTATTGGAGGTTTGAAAGAATAAACAGTATAAATACATAAAATATATATTAGGTAGTTAAAGTGCTAAGGTGAAAAATAGAGTAAAGAAAAGCAATAGGACTCTTTCTGAGAGGGAGAAGTCCTCCAATTTTAGATCACATGACCAGGGAGGGCTGCAAGGAGAAGATGACACTTCAGTAAAAGCTTGAAAGGAATGAGGGAATGAACCTCATGTTATGAGGCCATCTGATGGAACAGCATTCCAGGCCAAGGAACAGCAAACACCCAGCCCACCCAGCCCTGTGGTGGGAGTGGAACTGCTATGGTTAAGAGACAGTAAGCAAGCCACAGAGGCTGGAGCTGAGTGAGCAAGAAAAAGACCAGAAGGCAATAATGTTGGGCAGGTAATAAGAAGGGCCTTAAAGGATTCTGGATTTCTGCTCTGAGCAAGATAAAAGCCTTCTGGGGGGTTTAGGGAAGTGGGAGATCTGATCTCACCTTACATTTTAAAGGTATGTTCTGGCGGTTGTGTTGGGAAAATTGCAAAAAATTAGCATTATGGAAAACAGTTAGGGAATTGGTGAATGATCCAGGCAAGAGATGATGATGTCTTGGATCAGAATGGTGGCAGAAGTGGTGAGAAGTGGTAGGTTTTTGGATATAGTTTGAAGGTAGACAGGATTTGTTGAGGATTACTAATGAAGTGAGAGAGAAAAAGAGGCATCAAGGATGATGCCATGGTTTATGCCTGGCAATTGGAAGGTTGGGGCCACCTTTCCCTGAAGTGGAGAAGACCAAAAGGGAGGGTCACTAGTTCAATTTTAAACATGCTAAGTTTGACATGCCTATTAGATATTGGTGTTGATGTATGGGGGTGGCAGCAGATAGATCAGGCTGGAAGTCAAGGGAGAAGTTCCGGTTGGAGATTCATAACAGTTATTTATAGATGGTGTCAACAGCCATGAGACTGGATGATCAGATGAGCAAGAAAAGAGGTTCAAGGACTAATCCTGTGGCCCTCCAATATTTAGAGGCTGGAGACATGAGGAAGAATTAGCAAAGACTGAGGAGGAGCTGCTGGAGATGGTGGAGAGAAACTTCCAGTGAGATGGTGGAGAGAAACCTCCACTGTACCTGGCACATGTTGCAATGCACATACTGGCTGAATGGGTGAAATTAATTGTTATTTTAAATGTTTTAAATTATTTAATAAATGCAGATCTGCAGCATAGGTCTTTTAACTTGTATCAAAGACTATTTGTTTGTGGAATACCTTTTCTGTGGTTGGCATTGGGAGAGGGGCTGGGTATACAATGGTATATGGAAGATTAGCTCTGCCCAAAGGAGTGGACACAAGGAGCTGATGTAAGAAATCTATGAACTAACATGCCTCAACAAAGACGTAAAAATCCCTTACAAATTTCTGGCAAATTAAATACAGCACTATATACAAAAGACAATGTATCTTGATCAAGTGGTATTTTGCATAAAAACCAAGGCTGGTTTAACAATCATAGATCCATTAATGCAATTTACTACTTTCATAAAATAAAGAAGAAAAAACTCTATGACCTTCTTGATAGATACAGAAAAAGCATAAAATTACACTCTCGTTCATGATTTAAAAAAATTCCCAGCAAACTGGGAATAGAAGAGAACTTCCTCAATTTGATAAACTCTTAAAGAAAACAAAATTGTAACATAATTAATGATGAAATATTGTTTTTTCCACCTAAGATCTGAAAAGGCAAGGATGTCTATGTCACCTTTTCTATTCAACATTTTTGAAGATCTTAGTCATTACAACAAAGAAAATAAGAGAAAGAAAAGAACAAGGAAAGGAACATAAAGATTAGAAACAAGTAAAGTCATTTTTATTTACAGATAACATCATTATGTACATGAGAAATCCAAAGGAATTTAACTAGAACTAACTGGATTTTGAAAGGTCACAGGATACAACATACCCTCCAAATCAATTATACTTCTGAATGTTAGCCACCAAAAATTGGAAAATGACATTTACAAATACTGTTCATAATAGCATCAAAAACATCAAATACCTGGGAATAAATCTGACAAAAGATACACACACACACACGCCCAAACATTGCTTAGGTAAATTAGAGACAACTTAAAAAATGGAAAGATGTACAATGTTCATGGATTGGAAGTTTCCATGTGTTAAGATATCAAGTCTGCTGAAATGGAGCAATAGATTCAGCACAACCACATCAAAATTCTACCAAGCTGTTTATATAGATATAAATAAGTTCATTCTAAATTTATATTAAAACGAAAAAACTTAAGTTAGCCAAGACAGTAAGATTTATATTACCTAATTTTGAGGCATACTATAAAACTTTAATATTTAATATATCATAATGTTGGTACCAGATAGACAAATATATCTATTTGATATATATAGCAGAACAGAATACAGGGCCCAAGAATAGATCCAAGTGATTTGTAATAAAGCAGCACATCAGTTTTATAGGAAAAGGAAAGTCTGTTTCAAAAAAGGTACTGAAACAAGCAGATGGCCATTTTTAAAAGTGAACCTTGGCTTCTACCTCATATTACACATGAAAATTTAGATGGATTATAGATCAAAATAGTAAAGCTAGAACCACAAGGTTTCCAGAAGAAAACATGAGAAAATCTTCACAATTTGGGATTAGGCAAGGGTTTCTTAGGGTATAAAAGGCACCAATCATAAAAGAAAAAAAATTAGTGGGACTTGATAAAAATGTAAAACATTCTGCTCATAATGAAAGTGAAAAGTCAAGTCACATATATTCACCAAACTGGACATATCCTCAATGTCCACCAATAGGAGAATGAATGAAAAAATTGTGGTACATTCAACCAACAGAAAATTCCACAGTTAATGAAATGAACAAACCACAACTACATGTAACATCATGGGAATGACCCAAATATTATGCTGAGTGAAAGAAACAAACACAAAGAAGTTCACACTATGTAGTTCCATTCACAGATAGTTCAAAAGCAGGTAAAACTAATCAATAGTGAAAAACGTCAGAACAGTGGCCAACTTTTCAGGGGATTAGTGATTGGGAGACACTGGAGGGAGATTTCTGGCAGCTGGCAATATCCTATGTTTACATTTGGGAAGCATTAAATCATTTGCTTTGAAAACATCATCAAGCTGTACACTTAAATTTATGCCCTTTTCTTGATTAATGTTATGTTAAAAATATTTAAAAAATACTACAGAAGATTTGAACAACACAACAAACTCATCCTGATGGATACATACAAAATATTTCACCCAACGATTGTAGAAGACACATTCTTTTCAAGCATGCATAGAATATTTTTAAAAAATAGACCATATTCTAGGTCAAGGATCTACAAATAGAGCCTATGGGGTCTGATTCCAAGCCTGGTGCCTTTTGTGTATGGCTTGTAAGCTGAGAATGGTTTTTACTTTTTTAAATGGTTGAAAAAAATATTTTGTGACATGTAATAATGATATAAAATTCAAAATTAGTCAAAAAATAAAGTATTACTGGAACAGAGCCACAATCCTTCACTTACATATTACTTCTACCTGTTTTCACACAGAAAAGAGCTGAGTAGCTGTGACAGACACTGTGTGGGCCACAAGCCTAAGATTTACTACCTGGTCCTTTACAGAATAAGTTTGCTAAGCCCTAGTCTAGGTCATAAAGCAAGTCTCTGAAAATTTCAAGGGGTTGAAATTATACAATCCTCATTCTGTGCCCAAAGAGCTATTAAATTAAAAATCTACAACAAGAGGATAACTAGCACAGATCTCTATGTTTAGAAATTAAGAAACATACTTCTAAATAAATCAGGGCTCAACAAAAATACTTACTTAAAAATATGTTAAGCTAAATAGTCATGAAAAGAGTAGATATTAGATGTTGAAGTGGTACTGAGAGGGAATATGTGGGATTAAATGCCCTTATTAGCAAGGAATAAAAGCCACAACTTAATGAGACAGACATCAACCTTCAGAAATATTTAAAATCCAAAAGAATAAAATAAAATCAGAAGAAACAAGAAGGGAAGAAATAGTAAAAACAAAAGTAGGCTTTAATGAAATAGAAACACACACACAATAGAGACAATAACAAAGATCAAAAGTTGGTTCTTTTTTTTTTATTTTAATGTTTTTTTAATATATTATGTTAGTCACCATACAGTACATCCCCGGTTTCCGGTGTAAAGTTCGATGATTCATTAGTGGCGTATAACACCCAGTGCACTATGCAATACGTACCCTCCTTACTACCCATCACCGGTCTATAGCATTCCCCCAACCCCCTCCCCTCTGAGGCCCTCAGTTTGTTTCTCATAGTCCATATTCTCTCATGCTTCATTCCCCCTTCTGTTTATCCCCCTTTCTTTATCCCTTTCTTCCCCTACCGATCTTCCTAGTTCTTATGTTCCATAGATGAAAGAAATCATATGATAATTGTCTTTCTCTGCTTGACTTATTTCACTTAGCATTATCTCCTCCAGTGCCGTCCATGTTGCAGCAAATGTTGAGAATTCGTTCTTTCTGATAGCTGAGTAATATTCCATTGTATATAAGAACCACAGCTTCTTAATCCAGTCATCTGTTGAAGGGCATCTCGGCTCCTTCCATGATTTGGCTATTGTGGACAATGCAGCTATGAACATTGGGGTGCATATGGCCCTTCTCTTTACTACGTCTGTATCTTTGGGGTAAACACCCAGTAGTGCAATGGCTGGGTCATAGGGTAGTTCAATTTTTAACTTTTTAAGGGACCTCCACACTGTTTTCCAGAGTGGCTGTACCAACTTGCATTCCCACCAACAATGTAGGAGGGATCCCCTTTCTCCACATCCTCTCCAACAATTGTTGTTTCTTGCCTTGTCTATCTTTGCCATTCTAACTGGCGTAAGGTGGTATCTCAGTGTGGTTTTGATTTGAATTTCCCTGATGGCTAATGATTTTGAACATTTTTTCATGTGTCTGTCTGTTAGCCATTTGTATGTCTTCATTGGAAAAGTGTCTGTTCATATCTTCTGCCCCTTTTATGATTTATTTACTTCTCGTGTATTGAGTTTGAGAAGTTCTTTGTAGATCTTGGATACCACTCTTTTATCTGTAGCGTCATTTGCAAATATATTCTCCCGCTCCGTGGGCTGCCTCTTAGGTTTTTTTTGACTGTTTCCTTGGCTGTGCAGAAGCTTTTTATCCTGATAAAGTCCCATAAGTTCATTTTATCTTTTATTTCTCTTGCCTTTGGAGATGTGTCGTGAAAAAGGTTGCTCTGGCCGATGTCATAGACGTTGCTGCCTATGTTCTCCTCTAGGATTTTGATGGATTCCTATCTCTCATCAAGGTCTTTCAACCATTTGGAGTTTATCTTTGTGTATGGTGTGAGAGAGTGGTCAAGTTTCATTCTTTTGCATGTAGCTGTCCAATTTTCCCAGCACCATTTATTGAAGAGACTGTCTTTTTTCCACCGGATGTTTTTTCCTGCTTTATCAAAGATTAGTTGCCCAAAGAGCCGAGGGTCCATTTCTGGGTTCTCTATTCTGTTCCATTGGTCGATGTGTCTGTTTTTGTGCCAGTACCATGCTGTCTTTGTGATCACAGCTTTGTAGTACAGCTCGAAATCCGGCATTGTGATGCCCCCAGCTTTGTTTTTCCTTTTCAACAGTTCCTTGGAGATTCGGGGCCTTTTCTGGGTCCATACAAATTTAAGGACTATTTGTTCCAGTTCTTTGAAAAACGTCATCGGTATTTTGATCGGGATAGCATTGAAAGTGTAGATTGCTCTGGGTAGTATGGACATTTTAACTATGTTAATTCTTCCAATCCATGAGCATGGAATATTTTTCCATCTTTTTATGTCTTCCTCAATATCTTTCAAAAGTGATCTATAGTTTCTAGGATATAGGTCCTTTACGTCTCTGGTTAAGTTAATTCCAAGGTAACGCATGGTTTTTGGTGTTATTGTAAATGGGATGGATTCCCTAATTTCTCTTTCTTCAGTCTCGTTATTCGTGTATAGAAATGCAACTGATTTCTGGGCATTGATTTTGTATCCTGCCACCTTACTGAATTGTTCTATAACTTCTAATAGTTTGGGAGTGGATTCCTTTGGGTTTTCCATATAGAGTATCATGTCATCTGCAAAGAGAGACAGTTTGACTTCTTCTTTGCCGATTTGGATACTTTTTATCCCTTTTTGTTGTCTGATTGAAGTTGCAAGGACTTCTAGGACTATGCTGAATAATAGTGGTGAGAGTGGGCATTCTTGCCGTGTTCCTGATCTTAAGGGAAAGGCTTCCAGCTTTTCCCCATTGAGAATAATATTTGCTGTAGGCTTTTCATAGATGGCTTTTATGAGATTGAGAAATGTACCCTCTATTCCTACACTCTGAAGGGTTTTAATCAGGAAAGGATGCTGTATTTTGTCAAATGCTTTTTCTGCATCAATTGAGAGGATCATATGGTTCTTGAGTCTTTTCTTGTTGATATGATGTATCACATTGATTGATTTGCGAGTGTTGAACCATGCTTGCATCCCAGGTATGAATCCCACTTGNGATGAATCCCATATGGTCATGATGGATAATCCTTTTAATGTACTGTTGGATTCTATTAGCCAGGATGTTGTTGAGGATTTCGGTGTTCATATTCATTAAGGAAATCGGTCTGTAATTCTCCTTTTGATGGTGTCTTTGCCTGGTTTGGGGATCAAGGTAATATTGGCCTCATAGAATGAGTTTGGTAGCTTTTCCTTCTGTTTCTATTTTTTGAAATAGCTTTAGGAGAATAGGTATTATTTCTTCTTTGAATGTTTGGTAGAATTCCCCAGGAAAACCGTCTGGGCCTGGAGTTTTATTATTTGGAAGGTTGTTTATCACTGACTCAATTTCTTCATAGTTAATTGGCCTATTTAAGAAATCTATTTCTTCCTGTTTCAGTCTTGGTAGTTTATAGGTTTCCAGGAAGGCCTCCATCTCTTCCAGATTGTTTAGTTTTTTGGCATATAGCTGTTGATAAAAGTTTCTAATAATCCTTGCAATTTCAATGGTGCTGGTCGTGACCTCTCCCTTTTCAGTCATAATTTTAATAATCTCAGTCCTTTCTCTTTGTTTTTGGACAAGTTTTGCCAGTGGTCTATCAATTTTATGGATTCTCTCAAAGAANGAGAACCAGCTTCTAGTCCTGCAGATCTGCTCTACTGTACTTCTGTTTTCTAATTCATTGATTTCGGCTCTAATCTTGGTCAACTGCTTCCTCGTGAGGGGATTAGGCCTGTCCCTCTGTTGCTGTTCCAGCTTCTTGAGGTGAGAATATAGAAACTGCATTTTAGATTTTTCTATTCTTTTGAGTGAGGCTTGGATGGCTATGTATTTCCCCCTTAGGACTGCCTTTGCAGTAACCCATAGGTTTTGGACTGTTGTGTTTTCGTTCTCGTTGGTCTCCATAAATTTTTTAAATTGATTTTTGATTTCCTGGTTTATTGAGTCATTCCTGAGCAGGATGGTTCTTAGTCTCCAAGTGTTTGAGCTTCCTCCAAATTTTTCCTTGTGGCTGAGTTCCAATTTCAGAGCGTTGTAGTTTGAGAATATGAATGGGATAATTTCAGTCTTTTGGTATCAGTTGAGACCTGTTTTGTGTCCCAGAACATGGTCTATTCTTGAGAATGTTCCATGGGCATTAGAATAGAATGAGTATTCTTTGGTTCTGGGGTGTAGTGTTCTATATATATCTATGAGGTCCAACTCGTCNATCTATGAGGTGCAACTCGTTGAGTATGGCATTCAAAGCTCTTGTTTCTATGTTGGTTTTCTTCTCCGGTGCTCTGTCTATTGCTGATAGTGGAGTATTGAGGTCCCCTACTATTATCATATTATTATCTATATGTCTCTTTATTCTGGTTAAGAGTTGGCTTGTGTATCTTGCTGCTTCCCTGTTGGGGGCATATATATT
>NC_048230.1:89527293-89534075 GCF_002007445.2 Ailuropoda melanoleuca
CTAACTATTGTCTTTAGTTTAAAATCCAATCTATCTGATATGAGAATTGCTACTCCAGCTGTCTTTTGAGGTCCATTGGCGTGAAAGATGGTATTCCATCCCTTTACTTTCAGTCTGAATGTATCTTTGGGTTCAAAATGAGTCTCTTGTAGACAGCAAATGGATGGGTCATGTCTTTTTATCCAATCTGCAACCCTGTGGCGTTTTATGGGAGAGTTTAAGCCATTTAGATTGATAGAGATTATTGACAGATATGATTTTAATGATGCCATTTCTCTTTAAAGTCTTTGTATCGGTTGTGACTTGCTGCTCTGTATCACTCTTGGGGCCTTTTTACCTTTATAGAGCCCCCCTTAATATCTCCTGTAGGGCTGGTTTCGTGGTTACGAAATTGGTTAATGATTGGCGATTTTGGAACGTCTTTATTTTGAGGTTACAAAATTGGTCTATGATTGGCGATTTTGGAACGTCTTTATTTCTCCATCAATTCTGAATGACAGCTTTGCTGGATAAAGGATCCTTGGCTGCATGTTTTTCTCTGAAAGAGCTTTAAAAATGCCCCCCCAAGCCTTTCTCTCATTCCAGGTCTCTGTAGACAGGTCTGACGTAATCCTGATACCTTTGCCTTGGTACGTGAGAAATTTCTTTGCCCTGGCCGCTTTCAGTACTGTATCCTTGGATCTAATATTTGCAAATTGCACTATGACGTGATGTGGCGTTGGTTTGTCGTGGTTGAGCTTGGATGGGGTCCTCTCTGCCTCTTGGACACGAATGCTTGTTTCCCTTGCTAGATTAGGGAAGTTTTCAGCTACAATTTGTTCAAATATCTCTTCTAGACCTCTGTTTTTCTCCACCCCCTCAGGGATGCCGATGATTCTGACATTGGAATGTTTCATTGAGTCAGTAATCTCCCATAACCTACATTCCTGAGCATGGATTTTTTTGAGTCCAGATTCTATTTTAGTTTTCTCTTCTACTAACCCATCCTCCAATTCGCCGATTCATTCTTCTGCCTCATTCACCCTGGCCATCAAACTCTAGTTTTGACTGCATTTGGCTCATAGAATTTTTAATTTCTGCCAAATTCGCTCTCATTTCTGCCCTTAGAGATTCTATATTCTTATTAACATTTTTGTTAATACTTTTTCAAGTCTACACATCATCTTGACCATTGTTACTCTGAATTCCATTTCTGACAATTTGGTTATATCCATATCATTAGTTCTGTGGCAGAGGCTACAGTTTTTTTGTTGGGGGGGATTTCTCCTTCTCGTCATTCTGATGAGGAGGGGTTGCAGGGTTGTCCAGAGCCCAAATTATTGACCGGGACCCAGGGAGTGCGCACTTGTTTTATAGGGATCTTAGGGATGTGGGTTTCTTGATTTTTCAGCCTGCCTTCTGGGGGAGGGGCCTGCCGTGTCGATACTCAGGCAACCCTGTTTGGGTAGAGTTTCTGTGTCCCCTGCGAGGGGCGATGGGGATGGGCACACTGTGAGCCGGTCTTTCCAGGTTTTTGTTCTCTGGCGGCTTTCCCTGGTGGTTTGCTGTGCCTCTTCTGAGATTCAGAGCAGCAGTGGCCGAATCTCAGCCTCTGTCTCAGAACAGAGGGATCGCGGACCGTTCTCCACTGATGTTCTGGCCACTTTAACTCTGTTTCTGTTGGTGCTGCTCAACCCTGCAGCTTCCTGGGATGTGCGCCCCACACCCGGTGTCCCAGCCCTCACTTCCAGGACCGGCGCGTCTCTGTCCTTTGTGTTTCTAACACCGCCAGCCGCCCCCGCGTGCTCCCGGAGCTCCCGGTCTCAGTCTGTTTCCAGTGAGCACACCGGAGTTCCGTTTCAGTCTGGTGGCGTGTGCTCCCTGGCTCATGGTCTCAGTCTGTTCTCTAGGGGGTGCCGGTCCGCGAGTCCGCCCGCTCCCCCGTGCAGGTGGCTACTGTTTCCCGGCGCCCGAACACGGCGGCTCCCTCCCCCTTCCGTTTATCTTCCGATATCTGTGCGTGGTTTCACAGCTCCCTGCTTCGTACCTCCATACTCAGTGCTGGAGATGTTCATTTGTAGAGGTCCAGATGTATTTTCCTGTGTCTCAGGCTGATTCCGTGGATGTTCAGGCTGGTCTTGTACCTATCCAGCTCGACTCAGGGGACCGGCTGAAAAAGGGGTCCCCTACTCCTCTGCCATCTTGACTCCTCCTGATGTGAGGTTTAATCTCACGACCCTTAATCAGGCAGTTGTAACGCAATTTCAAGGAATGAAGCAATAGGCAAATGAGCTGTCTTCCAATCTCAATCCTGGCGTTTGTCACTCAAGCTCTTGCTGGTTCTTGTTTTCCTGTCTTCCCTGGAGAGTGGACCAGAAGGTGGTGCCAGTCTCCGTCCCCACTGCTCTCCCCGCATGGACCTGTGCAAGACACACACGTCCTCTTGCTGCCTCTGCTCTTGGAGTGGCAGCCTTCTCAGGATAGAGTCAGCGCGAGTCCCCGCTGCCCCAGGGCCGCAGTGCCTCTGCGCCCCAAAAGTTGGTTCTTTAGAGAAAGGCTAATACAATTAATAATCAGAACCTTAACTCAGCATTTCATCCCTGTTGAGCACATGTGTTCCCAAAAAACTAAAGACCCTGGACGACTCATAACTGCCCTCCCCTAGCATGATGACCAGAGCCTAAGATTTCCTCACCAGTTGCAAGTTAGGAGGTGTATGTGGATCCCCTATCACTAAAGGAAACACATCTGAGAGAGGAAGCACAAACCTAGAAAGTGGAGCCCAAATGGTTTTCTCCTTATCAGGCCTGGGTCCAGGCCAGGACACTGTCACACCCAGGTTCTCTTGGCCAGATAGTATGAAAGCAGAGAAAGCTCTTTGCAGAGGAGGGACGGCACTTAAGTTCATGCTGCAACACTGCTTAGTGTGCCAGCACGAGGAGGCGTCCAGCTGCGGGAGCCAGGACAGAGGAGAGTCCTTGGGACACAGAAAGTGAGATGAGCCCACAGTTTCTCATGGTTCATTCCCCCTTCTGTGGACTCTAGGAAACAAACTGAGAGCTTCAGAGGGGAGGGGAGTGGGGGATTGGGACAGGCCGGTGATGGGTATTAAGGAGGGCACATATTGCATGGTGCACTGGGTGTTATATGCAAATAATGAATCATGGAACGCTACATTAGAAAGTAAGGATATACTTACTGTATGGTGACTAACATAACATAATAAAAAATTATTATTAAAAAGGTGAGATGAAATCTCCACTTGATTTGTGGGGATTAATCTTTCACAGATTCAGTCAAGACACCTTGATGTTCCAAAGCAAGGTAACAAACAACTGAGCTCTGTTCACATTCCTCATGGATAACAACCTCCAGCTTCTAGAACTGGAACACTGCCACATACAGGTCTACTGAGAACCAGGCCACACTGAAAGCAATAAATGCAGAGTACGGGTGGCTTGAGTACACAGTTTGGTCAGTTATGCATCCCTTTTGAAAAACTGGGGGCATGTGTTCATAACAAAGATATGGCTAGGATTTCTGCACCCAGCTTTTTGGTACTACCTTTAATCACGCAAGATGTGGGTGACAACACAGAGATCCAGCATTCAAGTTTCTGCTGGACTCCACATGTATGCCTATAAAGTGTACACAAGATAGGTACATACAGAGCCACACGAATGTAATCCACCTTCATTAATAAGCATCCACATACTTAGGTGAAGGTGAAAATGAACACCTTTCTATTCTTATAGAGGTTGAGCTCCTGGGATTCAAATTCTGCACTTGGTTTGTCTGCCAAGAAACCAAGTTTCCTTGGTAACTTACTACACTTACATATGTGGATGTATCTGGAGCCCAGGAGAGGTGTGGTATGCCCTACTCCCCTTACAGAGTGGCTGGAAACATTCAAATGCTTTATTAATCTCTGAAGTGGGTTGCAAATAGTACTGTCTAAATGAGAGCAGGTAGAAAAACCATACAATATTTAGATAAGGGTAAAAACTTTAAGAGAAATATAAGGTATGTTTCTTCTGAGAAAGAGAATGTTTATTTCCATCAATTTTAATCTTTATATTGTATAGATACATTCTCTAAGCAACAGAAGATCATTTGGGGGAAAAATAGATAACTAAAGGCCTGTAAAATTTGAAGATTACATAGAATCTTTCCAGGTCAAAAGGGAAGAGATTTCAGATTTTATCAGTTTAATACTTATGTATTTGCTCGCTTTCATCAAAGCCCCAATAAGGGCTTCAGAGGAAAACAGAGGTAAATATGTCACACCGCTTATGCATAAGCAGTTTGCAGGGGAGATAAAAATATGTATTCAAGAAGGCAAAAAAAAAAAAAAAGGGAAAGGAAAAAAAGCCTGAACCTTTAGTTCAGCTACAGATATAAGAGGAGAGTCCTTATATTACTCCAGAGGCTTGACTCTAGTTACTCTAGAGCCAGAACTGCTTTCAGTAAGGGACTCTCCATCAAGAAATGATCTGTACAAGACCTATGGAAACGCAGAGCACGTGAGAGTGCTTAGAATTTAACATTTTATTTTTACAAAATTTTAATAAAATTTTCAGTCTAGGGACTCCTCAGTCTTTCTGGAAAATAACATAATTGCTATTGTTTGTTTTTTTCCCAGTGGGAAATTTACTGTACTTCAATGCAAGTTTTTAATTTTTAATTTATCTGGCACTCATTTTGACATCTCAAGCATAACTTTATGGGTGCAAATATACTCTTTCAGTTCTTAAGTTCATACTATGGGATTGTGAACTTCCCAGAGGGGGAAACTACAGCAGGTCCTGGAATCCTAGATGGCAGAGGCAGAAGAGCCCTAAAGATCATCTGTTCTGACCTTCCTTATGCACAGACGTGGAAAGGGGAAGGCATGGCAGTGTCCTCTGGAATGCACAACTCCACAAGGTCACCAGTGAGGTGACGCTTGCTGAGGAGGGGCCAGCTGGAAAGCAGCTCATTGGACTTGGGCTAGTTTCTTGAAAGATAAGTGAAAACACACTTAAACTCTATTTTGCAGAGCCTGGGGTAGACACAGAAAAAGAATTTCCAAATAGGGAGAAAGTCCCCTTAGGGAACAGCCATAGCATCTCCATGAATGTCTTTTAAAGTAGGCTGATGGATTAACTGGGCCTACAAGGGATTCTCCTTTGACACCTTTGGACTATAATTGTTAGTAACTGAGATGAAAGTAATATACATAATTGAACTATTTTGGAATTAATTAAGAGGCTATATTAAGACAGAATAACAAATGAATCATAGAACAAGGGGTTACAGAACCCAGGAATATTTGATTTTTGATGATGAGCACAATGGTTGTGGCTCCTGCTACTAAGCTCCCTCTGCTGGGCCAGGTTCTGAGCTCAGAGCTCACAGGCCAATAAGTAATGCCCACAATTCCTTGAGGCTGACACTTAATCTATTTTACAGAGAAGAATGTGGTTAGACCGCCTGCCTTTCTAAGCTTATCAAGGTCAGAGTCTTCACCTGGGGCCATGGAAGCTCTCAGCTTCCCCAGCCTTCCTCTTTGCACCCCCTCCCCCCACTCTGGCTACAGCAGACATCTTTCCTCATTCTTACGAAGCTCATGCCCTCTGTAAGGACTTTGTTCTTGCTGTCCTCTTTGCTTGATGCTCCTTGAGGGGTGCCTCTCCTGCTCCATTTGGGGGTCACCTACTGGGGAGCTAAAGCATCACCCCTGGGGGAGCTTTCTCTGCCCACCTATAGTGTCCCTCTTCATCCCTGATCATTTTCCTTTCTCTGAAGTCAGCTTTGTCTGGTATTGATATAGCCAGTCCAGTTTTCTACTAACTCGTGTTAGTGTGGGATATCTTTCTCCATCCCTTTACCTTTTTTTTTTTTTAAGATTTTATTTATTTATTCGACAGAGATAGACAGAGCCAGTGAGAGAGGGAACACAAGCAGGGGGAGTGGGAGAGGAGAAGCAGGCTCATAGCGGAGGAGCCTGATGTGGGGGNCTCGATCCCACAACGCCGGGATCACGCCCTGAGCTGAAGGCAGAAGCTTAACCGCTGTGCCACCCAGGCGCCCCCATCCCTTTACTTTTAATCTGTGCCTTTATAATTTAAAGTAGGTTTCTTGTAGACAACATACAGTTGAGTTTGCATTCTTTTTTTAATCCACTGACAGTCTTTTTTCTTTTAATTGGTGTATTTAGACTGTTGACATGTAAAGTGAGGATTGATATAGTTAAATTACTATCCATCGTCTGTTAGTGTATTTCACTTGTTCCTCTTGTTTCCTATCCTTTTTCTGTCTTCTCTGATTTTTTTTTTTTTTTTGGAGACCTGAGATCATGACCTGAGCTGAAACCAAAAGTCGGACACGTAACAGACCGGGCCACCCAGGCTCCCCGTGCCTTCTCTGATTTTAACTGAACATTTTATATAATTCCAATTTTTCTCTTTTCTTAGCATATCCATGATAACTTTTTATTTTTTTATTTTTTTTAACTTTTTTTGGTGATTGTTCTTGTGTTTGACATAGACATTTGTAACTAATTCAAGTCCTCTTTCAAACAGCACTATTCTGCTCCACAGGTAGTACAAATACCTTATAACAGAGTATTGCCAATTCTTTCCTTCCATCCTCATAACATTGCTGTCATTCATTACTTATCCAATCACTGAATACATAGTTGCTATTATTATTTGGAACAAACTGCTATCTGCTAGATCAATTAGGAATTAGAAAAACAAAAGATTTCATTTACCTGTATTTATTTCTTCTCTAAAGCTCTTCCTTTTTTTTTTTTTTTTAAA